>NW_026607602.1:300000-453433 GCF_029499605.1 Hyla sarda
CGCATGGTCGGGTAAGTGATGCCGGGGGATGGGTAAGGGACACTTAGCAGAGCGGTGTGTGTCCCGATCCCCGTGATCGGGACTTACACACCGCGCTGCTAAATATTCTGATAGCGAAACGCTGCTATTAGCTAGTCAGAGTTGACCAGCTGATAGCAGCGATCGCTGGGGGGGGGGGTGGGGGATGAAACCCCCCGTGGTCGCATGGTAAGATGGCTGGCTATCAGTGATAGCCACCATCTTACCGGGCGCTGCGGGATGCCGGGAGTAGCGGCAAAAATGTTCATGACGTACCTGTATGTCATGGGTCGGGAACACCTTGCCACCCATGACGTACAGGTATGTCATAGGTCGGGAAGGGGTTAATGGTATAGAGAACTGTGTCTAGTGCATTAACTCTGATTTTTTGCCCATTGAAACCAGTAGGCCCATTGTGGTCTATGGGGAAAGCTGCTGAGTTGCCCATAGCAACCAATCAGATCGCTTCTTTCATTTTTGAAAAAGTCTCTGAAAAATGAAGGAAGTAATCTGATTGGTTGCTATGGGCAACTCAGAAACTTTTCCAGGAAAATATGCTGAGTTGCCCATAGCAACCAATCAGATCGCTTCTTTCATTTTGCAAAGGCATTGTGAAAAATGAAAGAAGCAATCTGGTTGCTATGGGCAACTGCACAACTCTTCCTCTACACTGGTCTTAATGAATCTCCCCCATAGAGGGAGATTTATCAAAACCTGCCCAGAGGAAAAGTTTCTGAGTTGCCCATAGCAACCAATCAGATCGCTTCTTTCATTTTTGAAAAAGCCTCTGAAAAATGAAGGATATTTTTGAGATTTTGGAAGCTGGGATACTCACTACACCCATGCATATCTAGATAATTAAGTATGGGGGGAACTTAAATTTATTTTTTAAATCACATGGAGTTTTGACTTTACTTCATTATGGTCGAATAAAGCACTTAAAGAGTTCCTTAAAATTAAAGATTCACTCTTTTGGATGAAAAGGGGCTTATTTATGTAAATCAATTATACGCTTTAGGTCAAATAAAGTCGTTTGAAGAGATAGCCCATAAGTGTGTGGGGGGAAGACAATCACAAACATTGTTTTTTACAAATAAGTAACACAGATCATAAAGCAATAAAAGGAGAGATTGGAGATTTCAGGGATTCTATATATAAGAAAAGTTTAATTAGACTATTTCCTTATGCAAAGTTGCTGTCTGGGCATGCTGGGAGTTGTGGTTCTGCAGCGGTTGGGGGTTCACAGCTTGAAGACCACTGCTATAGAGGGTGCAAATGTATCTGAGCCCTGGAACTCAAATAATGTGAAATATGAGATGATCAAAATGGAGCCCCTGCACTAATTACTTGGGTTCTGAGGTCTGTAAGGTCCATAGTAAAAACATCAGGTTCTGTCTATAGCAGATACTAAATCATGGCAGCTCAAAGAAACAAGCAGTCATTCTGACATGTCACATGTGATGTCATAGACAGCTGGAGGCCTGACATCCCACTGACAGCCGCCCGAGCCTTCAGTCTGTTCCAGTGCGATTAGTGAGAATAGTGAGATTAGCGTCTTCTTTTTCTACTTGTCTGAAATGGAGCTAAAAGGACTGGGGTTCGTCCCCCTCCTGTTGGCGTTTTGGTGTGCGGCCTGGCTTGCCACCAGCTACATCATGACGGTCGTCCTCGGCCATGCAGCCTCGCCACTGATGAGCATCAGGTAAGATAAACAAGCAAATGATTCTTATTTCATGGGTTGGGAGTGAGGAAATATCCATAATAACATTGGTTTCTTTTCCTTCACAGTGACGTGGGAAATGTCTTTCCCGAAAGCATATTATTCAGAATTGGATTTATAGGGACGTCCATTGGCACTTTGGTACTAACCTTTCTTATTTATAAGTATATGGTTATGCATACTGAAGAGTTCAGGGGTCATCAGGTCCTGATCCAGAGGATCCTGCTGGCCATTGTGTGGGCCTCCTGTTTTTCCACAGCTGTTATGCATGTATTGTCCCCCGAAGAATATCCCAGGATACACTTTGTCAGCACGATAATTTCCATTACATGTGAAGCCTTATACTACCTTGGGCAGTCCATCCAGATGTATAAATTACCAGGAGCAAAAAAAGTCATCCACCATAGTAGATGCACCTGCTGTGGCCTGACTTTTGTCTGTGTAGTTTTCTATTTTGGATATGAAACATTAAAGGAATTATTCCATAATGATGAAGACTGGGACGAGATCCGTGAAATCCCCATCATAATCATCGAGTGGGTGATGCTTCTACTGATCCTGATAAACATCGTGACCTATTATTCCACCATGCAGAGGTTATTGTTGACCGTCTCCAGAAACAGCTGCACACTCTCTCTTAGAGTAAAAATTGATGACTTCGGGGTGTAGACCACCACGGGGGCCATCAAGTGGACTTCTGGGAGAGATACTGCACAGGACACGGAAAACATCTAAAGAAGAATAACTGGGGGACTACATATGGTGCCAGTAATCATGACACAATAATATGAACTGGTGATATTACCTATACAAAAAAAAAATAAAAAAAAATTATAAAAAAATATTGGTGTGTGAAGTGTAATACCTAGTTAGAAAAACAGAATCAAATTCATCATTATAACCCCCCTCTGCATTACCCTGTTTATTATTTTTCAAGCAAGCACTTTGTTCTAATTCGTCCACTCTCTGGCGTGCTCCTTGTATAAGGGGTTTGGGATACCCTTTTTGTTTAAAACGATCCTCCAGGTTCTCTAGTTGTTGTAGGTATTTTTGTGTGGAAGAACAATTCCTTCGGATTCTTTTCATTTGACCGAATGGAATGTTCTTCTTCCATTATTTAAGATGGCAACTGTTAAAGTCGAGGTATCTGTTTGCATTCACCTCCTTAAAATAGTTGGCAGTATGCGAACAGCCATCCTGAATATAGATATTTAAATCCAGGAACTCACATTTTTTGGGGGACTGATGCAGCGCTGCCTTTGGCAATTTCTGGCTCTGCTATAGCGCTTTTTTTGAGGGGGCGTGTCGGCTGCCCCTTCATCTGGCGGTCAACCTGCGCCGCCGGGACGCAGCGCCGCCGGGACCGCCTGGAGGACGTCGCTCGCAACGGGACCACTCGGGACACCGCATGGTCGGGTAAGTGATGCCGGGGGATGGGTAAGGGACACTTAGCAGAGCGGTGTGTGTCCCGATCCCCGTGATCGGGACTTACACACCGCGCTGCTAAATATTCTGATAGCGAAACGCTGCTATTAGCTAGTCAGAGTTGACCAGCTGATAGCAGCGATCGCTGGGGGGGGGGGGGTGGGGGATGAAACCCCCCGTGGTCGCATGGTAAGATGGCTGGCTATCAGTGATAGCCACCATCTTACCGGGCGCTGCGGGATGCCGGGAGTAGCGGCAAAAATGTTCATGACGTACCTGTATGTCATGGGTCGGGAACACCTTGCCACCCATGACGTACAGGTATGTCATAGGTCGGGAAGGGGTTAATGGTATAGAGAACTGTGTCTAGTGCATTAACTCTGATTTTTTGCCCATTGAAACCAGTAGGCCCATTGTGGTCTATGGGGAAAGCTGCTGAGTTGCCCATAGCAACCAATCAGATCGCTTCTTTCATTTTTGAAAAAGTCTCTGAAAAATGAAGGAAGTAATCTGATTGGTTGCTATGGGCAACTCAGAAACTTTTCCAGGAAAATATGCTGAGTTGCCCATAGCAACCAATCAGATCGCTTCTTTCATTTTGCAAAGGCATTGTGAAAAATGAAAGAAGCAATCTGGTTGCTATGGGCAACTGCACAACTCTTCCTCTACACTGGTCTTAATGAATCTCCCCCATAGAGGGAGATTTATCAAAACCTGCCCAGAGGAAAAGTTTCTGAGTTGCCCATAGCAACCAATCAGATCGCTTCTTTCATTTTTGAAAAAGCCTCTGAAAAATGAAGGATATTTTTGAGATTTTGGAAGCTGGGATACTCACTACACCCATGCATATCTAGATAATTAAGTATGGGGGGAACTTAAATTTATTTTTTAAATCACATGGAGTTTTGACTTTACTTCATTATGGTCGAATAAAGCACTTAAAGAGTTCCTTAAAATTAAAGATTCACTCTTTTGGATGAAAAGGGGCTTATTTATGTAAATCAATTATACGCTTTAGGTCAAATAAAGTAGTTTGAAGAGATAGCCCATAAGTGTGTGGGGGGAAGACAATCACAAACATTGTTTTTTACAAATAAGTAACACAGATCATAAAGCAATAAAAGGAGAGATTGGAGATTTCAGGGATTCTATATATAAGAAAAGTTTAATTAGACTATTTCCTTATGCAAAGTTGCTGTCTGGGCATGCTGGGAGTTGTGGTTCTGCAGCGGTTGGGGGTTCACAGCTTGAAGACCACTGCTATAGAGGGTGCAAATGTATCTGAGCCCTGGAACTCAAATAATGTGAAATATGAGATGATCAAAATGGAGCCCCTGCACTAATTACTTGGGTTCTGAGGTCTGTAAGGTCCATAGTAAAAACATCAGGTTCTGTCTATAGCAGATACTAAATCATGGCAGCTCAAAGAAACAAGCAGTCATTCTGACATGTCACATGTGATGTCATAGACAGCTGGAGGCCTGACATCCCACTGACAGCCGCCCGAGCCTTCAGTCTGTTCCAGTGCGATTAGTGAGAATAGTGAGATTAGCGTCTTCTTTTTCTACTTGTCTGAAATGGAGCTAAAAGGACTGGGGTTCGTCCCCCTCCTGTTGGCGTTTTGGTGTGCGGCCTGGCTTGCCACCAGCTACATCATGACGGTCGTCCTCGGCCATGCAGCCTCGCCACTGATGAGCATCAGGTAAGATAAACAAGCAAATGATTCTTATTTCATGGGTTGGGAGTGAGGAAATATCCATAATAACATTGGTTTCTTTTCCTTCACAGTGACGTGGGAAATGTCTTTCCCGAAAGCATATTATTCAGAATTGGATTTATAGGGACGTCCATTGGCACTTTGGTACTAACCTTTCTTATTTATAAGTATATGGTTATGCATACTGAAGAGTTCAGGGGTCATCAGGTCCTGATCCAGAGGATCCTGCTGGCCATTGTGTGGGCCTCCTGTTTTTCCACAGCTGTTATGCATGTATTGTCCCCCGAAGAATATCCCAGGATACACTTTGTCAGCACGATAATTTCCATTACATGTGAAGCCTTATACTACCTTGGGCAGTCCATCCAGATGTATAAATTACCAGGAGCAAAAAAAGTCATCCACCATAGTAGATGCACCTGCTGTGGCCTGACTTTTGTCTGTGTAGTTTTCTATTTTGGATATGAAACATTAAAGGAATTATTCCATAATGATGAAGACTGGGACGAGATCCGTGAAATCCCCATCATAATCATCGAGTGGGTGATGCTTCTACTGATCCTGATAAACATCGTGACCTATTATTCCACCATGCAGAGGTTATTGTTGACCGTCTCCAGAAACAGCTGCACACTCTCTCTTAGAGTAAAAATTGATGACTTCGGGGTGTAGACCACCACGGGGGCCATCAAGTGGACTTCTGGGAGAGATACTGCACAGGACACGGAAAACATCTAAAGAAGAATAACTGGGGGACTACATATGGTGCCAGTAATCATGACACAATAATATGAGCTGGTGATATTACCTATACAAAAAAAAAATAAAAAAAAATTATAAAAAAATATTGGTGTGTGAAGTGTAATACCTAGTTAGAAAAACAGAATCAAATTCATCATTATAACCCCCCTCTGCATTACCCTGTTTATTATTTTTCAAGCAAGCACTTTGTTCTAATTCGTCCACTCTCTGGCGTGCTCCTTGTATAAGGGGTTTGGGATACCCTTTTTGTTTAAAACGATCCTCCAGGTTCTCTAGTTGTTGTAGGTATTTTTGTGTGGAAGAACAATTCCTTCGGATTCTTTTCATTTGACCGAATGGAATGTTCTTCTTCCATTATTTAAGATGGCAACTGTTAAAGTCGAGGTATCTGTTTGCATTCACCTCCTTAAAATAGTTGGCAGTATGCGAACAGCCATCCTGAATATAGATATTTAAATCCAGGAACTCACATTTTTTGGGGGACTGATGCAGCGCTGCCTTTGGCAATTTCTGGCTCTGCTATAGCGCTTTTTTTGAGGGGGCGTGTCGGCTGCCCCTTCATCTGGCGGTCAACCTGCGCCGCCGGGACGCAGCGCCGCCGGGACCGCCTGGAGGACGTCGCTCGCAACGGGACCACTCGGGACACCGCATGGTCGGGTAAGTGATGCCGGGGGATGGGTAAGGGACACTTAGCAGAGCGTTGTGTGTCCCGATCCCCGTGATCGGGACTTACACACCGCGCTGCTAAATATTCTGATAGCGAAACGCTGCTATTAGCTAGTCAGAGTTGACCAGCTGATAGCAGCGATCGCTGGGGGGGGGGTGGGGGATGAAACCCCCCGTGGTCGCATGGTAAGATGGCTGGCTATCAGTGATAGCCACCATCTTACCGGGCGCTGCGGGATGCCGCGAGTAGCGGCAAAAATGTTCATGACGTACCTGTATGTCATGGGTCGGGAACACCTTGCCACCCATGACGTACAGGTATGTCATAGGTCGGGAAGGGGTTAATGGTATAGAGAACTGTGTCTAGTGCATTAACTCTGATTTTTTGCCCATTGAAACCAGTAGGCCCATTGTGGTCTATGGGGAAAGCTGCTGAGTTGCCCATAGCAACCAATCAGATCGCTTCTTTCATTTTTGAAAAAGTCTCTGAAAAATGAAGGAAGTAATCTGATTGGTTGCTATGGGCAACTCAGAAACTTTTCCAGGGAAATATGCTGAGTTGCCCATAGCAACCAATCAGATCGCTTCTTTCATTTTGCAAAGGCATTGTGAAAAATGAAAGAAGCAATCTGGTTGCTATGGGCAACTGCACAACTCTTCCTCTACACTGGTCTTAATGAATCTCCCCCATAGAGGGAGATTTATCAAAACCTGCCCAGAGGAAAAGTTTCTGAGTTGCCCATAGCAACCAATCAGATCGCTTCTTTCATTTTTGAAAAAGCCTCTGAAAAATGAAGGATATTTTTGAGATTTTGGAAGCTGGGATACTCACTACACCCATGCATATCTAGATAATTAAGTATGGGGGGAACTTAAATTTATTTTTTAAATCACATGGAGTTTTGACTTTACTTCATTATGGTCGAATAAAGCACTTAAAGAGTTCCTTAAAATTAAAGATTCACTCTTTTGGATGAAAAGGGGCTTATTTATGTAAATCAATTATACGCTTTAGGTCAAATAAAGTCGTTTGAAGAGATAGCCCATAAGTGTGTGCGGGGAAGACAATCACAAACATTGTTTTTTACAAATAAGTAACACAGATCATAAAGCAATAAAAGGAGAGATTGGAGATTTCAGGGATTCTATATATAAGAAAAGTTTAATTAGACTATTTCCTTATGCAAAGTTGCTGTCTGGGCATGCTGGGAGTTGTGGTTCTGCAGCGGTTGGGGGTTCACAGCTTGAAGACCACTGCTATAGAGGGTGCAAATGTATCTGAGCCCTGGAACTCAAATAATGTGAAATATGAGATGATCAAAATGGAGCCCCTGCACTAATTACTTGGGTTCTGAGGTCTGTAAGGTCCATAGTAAAAACATCAGGTTCTGTCTATAGCAGATACTAAATCATGGCAGCTCAAAGAAACAAGCAGTCATTCTGACATGTCACATGTGATGTCATAGACAGCTGGAGGCCTGACATCCCACTGACAGCCGCCCGAGCCTTCAGTCTGTTCCAGTGCGATTAGTGAGAATAGTGAGATTAGCGTCTTCTTTTTCTACTTGTCTGAAATGGAGCTAAAAGGACTGGGGTTCGTCCCCCTCCTGTTGGCGTTTTGGTGTGCGGCCTGGCTTGCCACCAGCTACATCATGACGGTCGTCCTCGGCCATGCAGCCTCACCACTGATGAGCATCAGGTAAGATAAACAAGCAAATGATTCTTATTTCATGGGTTGGGAGTGAGGAAATATCCATAATAACATTGGTTTCTTTTCCTTCACAGTGACGTGGGAAATGTCTTTCCCGAAAGCATATTATTCAGAATTGGATTTATAGGGACGTCCATTGGCACTTTGGTACTAACCTTTCTTATTTATAAGTATATGGTTATGCATACTGAAGAGTTCAGGGGTCATCAGGTCCTGATCCAGAGGATCCTGCTGGCCATTGTGTGGGCCTCCTGTTTTTCCACAGCTGTTATGCATGTATTGTCCCCCGAAGAATATCCCAGGATACACTTTGTCAGCACGATAATTTCCATTACATGTGAAGCCTTATACTACCTTGGGCAGTCCATCCAGATGTATAAATTACCAGGAGCAAAAAAAGTCATCCACCATAGTAGATGCACCTGCTGTGGCCTGACTTTTGTCTGTGTAGTTTTCTATTTTGGATATGAAACATTAAAGGAATTATTCCATAATGATGAAGACTGGGACGAGATCCGTGAAATCCCCATCATAATCATCGAGTGGGTGATGCTTCTACTGATCCTGATAAACATCGTGACCTATTATTCCACCATGCAGAGGTTATTGTTGACCGTCTCCAGAAACAGCTGCACACTCTCTCTTAGAGTAAAAATTGATGACTTCGGGGTGTAGACCACCACGGGGGCCATCAAGTGGACTTCTGGGAGAGATACTGCACAGGACACGGAAAACATCTAAAGAAGAATAACTGGGGGACTACATATGGTGCCAGTAATCATGACACAATAATATGAGCTGGTGATATTACCTATACAAAAAAAAAATAAAAAAAAATTATAAAAAAATATTGGTGTGTGAAGTGTAATACCTAGTTAGAAAAACAGAATCAAATTCATCATTATAACCCCCCTCTGCATTACCCTGTTTATTATTTTTCAAGCAAGCACTTTGTTCTAATTCGTCCACTCTCTGGCGTGCTCCTTGTATAAGGGGTTTGGGATACCCTTTTTGTTTAAAACGATCCTCCAGGTTCTCTAGTTGTTGTAGGTATTTTTGTGTGGAAGAACAATTCCTTCGGATTCTTTTCATTTGACCGAATGGAATGTTCTTCTTCCATTATTTAAGATGGCAACTGTTAAAGTCGAGGTATCTGTTTGCATTCACCTCCTTAAAATAGTTGGCAGTATGCGAACAGCCATCCTGAATATAGATATTTAAATCCAGGAACTCACATTTTTTGGGGGACTGATGCAGCGCTGCCTTTGGCAATTTCTGGCTCTGCTATAGCGCTTTTTTTGAGGGGGCGTGTCGGCTGCCCCTTCATCTGGCGGTCAACCTGCGCCGCCGGGACGCAGCGCCGCCGGGACCGCCTGGAGGACGTCGCTCGCAACGGGACCACTCGGGACACCGCATGGTCGGGTAAGTGATGCCGGGGGATGGGTAAGGGACACTTAGCAGAGCGGTGTGTGTCCCGATCCCCGTGATCGGGACTTACACACCGCGCTGCTAAATATTCTGATAGCGAAACGCTGCTATTAGCTAGTCAGAGTTGACCAGCTGATAGCAGCGATCGCTGGGGGGGGGGGTGGGGGATGAAACCCCCCGTGGTCGCATGGTAAGATGGCTGGCTATCAGTGATAGCCACCATCTTACCGGGCGCTGCGGGATGCCGGGAGTAGCGGCAAAAATGTTCATGACGTACCTGTATGTCATGGGTCGGGAACACCTTGCCACCCATGACGTACAGGTATGTCATAGGTCGGGAAGGGGTTAATGGTATAGAGAACTGTGTCTAGTGCATTAACTCTGATTTTTTGCCCATTGAAACCAGTAGGCCCATTGTGGTCTATGGGGAAAGCTGCTGAGTTGCCCATAGCAACCAATCAGATCGCTTCTTTCATTTTTGAAAAAGTCTCTGAAAAATGAAGGAAGTAATCTGATTGGTTGCTATGGGCAACTCAGAAACTTTTCCAGGAAAATATGCTGAGTTGCCCATAGCAACCAATCAGATCGCTTCTTTCATTTTGCAAAGGCATTGTGAAAAATGAAAGAAGCAATCTGGTTGCTATGGGCAACTGCACAACTCTTCCTCTACACTGGTCTTAATGAATCTCCCCCATAGAGGGAGATTTATCAAAACCTGCCCAGAGGAAAAGTTTCTGAGTTGCCCATAGCAACCAATCAGATCGCTTCTTTCATTTTTGAAAAAGCCTCTGAAAAATGAAGGATATTTTTGAGATTTTGGAAGCTGGGATACTCACTACACCCATGCATATCTAGATAATTAAGTATGGGGGGAACTTAAATTTATTTTTTAAATCACATGGAGTTTTGACTTTACTTCATTATGGTCGAATAAAGCACTTAAAGAGTTCCTTAAAATTAAAGATTCACTCTTTTGGATGAAAAGGGGCTTATTTATGTAAATCAATTATACGCTTTAGGTCAAATAAAGTAGTTTGAAGAGATAGCCCATAAGTGTGTGGGGGGAAGACAATCACAAACATTGTTTTTTACAAATAAGTAACACAGATCATAAAGCAATAAAAGGAGAGATTGGAGATTTCAGGGATTCTATATATAAGAAAAGTTTAATTAGACTATTTCCTTATGCAAAGTTGCTGTCTGGGCATGCTGGGAGTTGTGGTTCTGCAGCGGTTGGGGGTTCACAGCTTGAAGACCACTGCTATAGAGGGTGCAAATGTATCTGAGCCCTGGAACTCAAATAATGTGAAATATGAGATGATCAAAATGGAGCCCCTGCACTAATTACTTGGGTTCTGAGGTCTGTAAGGTCCATAGTAAAAACATCAGGTTCTGTCTATAGCAGATACTAAATCATGGCAGCTCAAAGAAACAAGCAGTCATTCTGACATGTCACATGTGATGTCATAGACAGCTGGAGGCCTGACATCCCACTGACAGCCGCCCGAGCCTTCAGTCTGTTCCAGTGCGATTAGTGAGAATAGTGAGATTAGCGTCTTCTTTTTCTACTTGTCTGAAATGGAGCTAAAAGGACTGGGGTTCGTCCCCCTCCTGTTGGCGTTTTGGTGTGCGGCCTGGCTTGCCACCAGCTACATCATGACGGTCGTCCTCGGCCATGCAGCCTCGCCACTGATGAGCATCAGGTAAGATAAACAAGCAAATGATTCTTATTTCATGGGTTGGGAGTGAGGAAATATCCATAATAACATTGGTTTCTTTTCCTTCACAGTGACGTGGGAAATGTCTTTCCCGAAAGCATATTATTCAGAATTGGATTTATAGGGACGTCCATTGGCACTTTGGTACTAACCTTTCTTATTTATAAGTATATGGTTATGCATACTGAAGAGTTCAGGGGTCATCAGGTCCTGATCCAGAGGATCCTGCTGGCCATTGTGTGGGCCTCCTGTTTTTCCACAGCTGTTATGCATGTATTGTCCCCCGAAGAATATCCCAGGATACACTTTGTCAGCACGATAATTTCCATTACATGTGAAGCCTTATACTACCTTGGGCAGTCCATCCAGATGTATAAATTACCAGGAGCAAAAAAAGTCATCCACCATAGTAGATGCACCTGCTGTGGCCTGACTTTTGTCTGTGTAGTTTTCTATTTTGGATATGAAACATTAAAGGAATTATTCCATAATGATGAAGACTGGGACGAGATCCGTGAAATCCCCATCATAATCATCGAGTGGGTGATGCTTCTACTGATCCTGATAAACATCGTGACCTATTATTCCACCATGCAGAGGTTATTGTTGACCGTCTCCAGAAACAGCTGCACACTCTCTCTTAGAGTAAAAATTGATGACTTCGGGGTGTAGACCACCACGGGGGCCATCAAGTGGACTTCTGGGAGAGATACTGCACAGGACACGGAAAACATCTAAAGAAGAATAACTGGGGGACTACATATGGTGCCAGTAATCATGACACAATAATATGAGCTGGTGATATTACCTATACAAAAAAAAAATAAAAAAAAATTATAAAAAAATATTGGTGTGTGAAGTGTAATACCTAGTTAGAAAAACAGAATCAAATTCATCATTATAACCCCCCTCTGCATTACCCTGTTTATTATTTTTCAAGCAAGCACTTTGTTCTAATTCGTCCACTCTCTGGCGTGCTCCTTGTATAAGGGGTTTGGGATACCCTTTTTGTTTAAAACGATCCTCCAGGTTCTCTAGTTGTTGTAGGTATTTTTGTGTGGAAGAACAATTCCTTCGGATTCTTTTCATTTGACCGAATGGAATGTTCTTCTTCCATTATTTAAGATGGCAACTGTTAAAGTCGAGGTATCTGTTTGCATTCACCTCCTTAAAATAGTTGGCAGTATGCGAACAGCCATCCTGAATATAGATATTTAAATCCAGGAACTCACATTTTTTGGGGGACTGATGCAGCGCTGCCTTTGGCAATTTCTGGCTCTGCTATAGCGCTTTTTTTGAGGGGGCGTGTCGGCTGCCCCTTCATCTGGCGGTCAACCTGCGCTATCTGGCCAGCGAGCCAGGGCCCCGTACAGGAGATCACGGGGCCCCCCAGCGGTCGGACCCCCGCAATCTGAAACTTATCCCCTATCCTTGGGACAGGGCCGGACTGGGGATGAAATCCAGCCCTGGAAATTACTGTATACCAGCCCCACAGCATTGTGTCATTGTGCCGGCAAACAGCCACCGAGCACAGGCGTATCACTTTGCGTGGCTATACATATATATATATATATCACAGAAGGAATACACCAGTACTTTGCCAAATTTTTCAATAAAGTGGTGTCAGCGACCAAGACCTGATCATAGTCCACCACAAATTCAAAAAGTAAAATGGCACAACACTCCCTTATAATCAGGGCCGGTTTTAGGCTTAGCATGGCCTTAGGCAAAATCAAAAGTGGGGCCCCAAAAGTCATAGTAGTGCACTAACTAGATTTGAACAATTTTGGTCACTTCAAATACTATAAAAAAAATATCTAAAAAGCTATTGAAAAGTCCCATCAAAACAAAAATGGTACCGATAAAAACTACAAATCACAGCGCAAAAAATGACCCTCACATCCCCATATACAGAAAAATAAGAGTTATAGGGATCAAAATAGTACAATTTTATATTTTTGTATAGTTCCCCCCACATTAGGTAAAGAGTATAGCTCCCCCACATTAGGTGTGCAGTATAGTTCCCCCACATTAGGTGCAGTATAGTTCCCCCACATTAGGTGCAGTATAGTCCCCCTCATTAGGTGCAGTATAGTTCTCCCCACATTAGGTGCAGTATAGTTCCCCCACTTCAGGTGCAGTATAGTTCTCCCCACATTAGGTGCAGTATAGTTCCCCCACATTAGGTGCAGTATAGTCCCCCACATTAGGTGCAGTATAGTCCCCCACATTAGGTGCAGTATAGTCCCCCACATTAGGTGCAGTATAGTCCCCCACATAAGGTGCAGTATAGTTCCCCCACTTCAGGTGCTGTATAGTTCCCCCACTTTAGGTGCAGTATAGTTCTAACCACATTAGGTACAGTATAGTTCCCCCACATTAGGTGCAGTATAGTCCGCCACATTAGGTGCAGTATAGTTCTCCCCACATTAGGTGCAGTATAGTTCTCCCCACATTAGGTGCAGTATAGTTCTCCCCACATTAGGTGCAGTATAGTTCCCCCACATTAGGTGCAGTATAGTTCTCCCCACATTAGGTGCAGTATAGCTCTCCACATTAGGTGCAGTATAGTTCCCCACATTAAGTGCAGTATAGTTCCCCACATTAGGTGCAGTATAGTTCTCCCCACATTAGGTGCAGTATAGTTCCCCCACTTCACGTGCAGTATAGTTCTCCCCACATTAGATACAGTATAGTTCCCCCACATTAGGTGCAGTATAGTTCTCCCCACATTAGGTGCAGTATAGTTCTCCCCACATTAGGTGCAGTATAGTTCTCCCCACATTAGGTGCAGTATAGTTCTCCCCACATTAGGTGCAGTATAGTTCTCCCCACATTAGGTGCAGTATAGTTCTCCCCACATTAGGTGCAGTATAGTTCTCCCCACATTAGGTGCAGTATAGTTCTCCCCACATTAGGTGCAGTATAGTTCTCCCCACATTAGGTGCAGTATAGTTCTCCCCACATTAGGTGCAGTATAGTTCTCCCCACATTAGGTGCAGTATAGTTCTCCCCACACTAGGTGCAGTATAGCTCTCCACATTAGGTGCAGTATAGCTCTCCACATTAGGTGCAGTACAGTTCCCTGCACATTAGGTGCAGTATAGCTCTCCACATTAGGCTGGCATTATAGTTCCCCCACATTAGGTGCAGTATATAATCCCCCCCCCCTCATTAGGTGCAGTATAGTTCCCGCACATTAGATGCAGTATAGTTCACCACATTAGGTACAGTATAGCTCTCCACATTAGGTGCAGTACAGTTCCCTCCACATTAGGTGCAGTATAGCTCCCCACATTAGGTTGGCAGTATAGTTCCCCCACATTAGGTGCAGTATATAGTCCCCCCTCATTAGGTGCAGTATAGTTCCCCCACATTAGGTGCAGTGTAGTTCCCCACATTAGGTGCAGTATAGTTCCCCACATTAGGTGCAGTATAGTTCCCCCACATTAGGTGCAGTATAGCTCTTCACATTAGTTGCAGTATAGTTCTCCCCACATTAGGTGCAGTATAGTCCCCCACATTGGGTGCAGTACAGTCCCCCACATTAGGTGCAGTATAGTTCCCCCACATTAGGTTGGCTGTATAGTTCCCCCACTTCAGGTGCAGTATAGTTCTCCCCATATTAGGTACAGTATAGTTCCCCCACATTAGGTGCAGTATAGTTCTCCCCACATTAGGTGCAGTATAGTCCCCCACATTAGGTGCAGTATAGTTCTCCCCACATTAGGTGCAGTATAGTTCTCCCCACATTAGGTGCAGTATAGTTCTCCCCACATTAGGTGCAGTATAGTTCTCCCCACATTAGGTGCAGTATAGTTCTCCACATTAGGTGCAGTATAGTTCTCCACATTAGTTGCAGTATAGCTCTCCACATTAGGTGCAGTACAGTTCCCTCCACATTAGGTGCAGTATAGATCCCCACATTAGGTTGGCAGTATAGTTCCCCCACATTAGGTGCAATATATAGTCCTCCCCCCCCCCTCATTAGGTACAGTATAGCTCCCCACATTAGGTTGACAGTATAGTTCCCCCACATTAGGTGCAGTATATAGTCCCCCCCCCCCCTCATTAGGTGCAGTATAGTGCCCCCACATTAGGTGCAGTATAGTTCCCCACATTAGGTACAGTATAGCTCTCCACATTAGGTGCAGTACAGTTCCCTGCACATTAGGTGCAGTATAGCTCTCCACATTAGGCTGGCATTATAGTTCCCCCACATTAGGTGCAGTATTTAATCCCCACCCCCCACCCTCATTAGGTGCAGTATAGTTCCCGCACATTAGATGCAGTATAGTTCACCACATTAGGTACAGTATAGCTCTCCACATTAGGTGCAGTACAGTTCCCTCCACATTAGGTGCAGTATAGCTCCCCACATTAGGTTGGCAGTATAGTTCCCCCACATTAGGTGCAGTATATAGTCCCCCCTCATTAGGTGCAGTATAGTTCCCCCACATTAGGTGCAGTGTAGTTCCCCACATTAGGTGCAGTATAGTTCCCCCACATTAGGTGCAGTATAGCTCTTCACATTAGGTGCAGTATAGTTCTCCCCACATTAGGTGCAGTATAGTCCCCCACATTGGGTGCAGTACAGTCCCCCACATTAGGTGCAGTATAGTTCCCCCACATTAGGTTGGCTGTATAGTTCCCCCACTTCAGGTGCAGTATAGTTCTCCCCATATTAGGTACAGTATAGTTCCCCCACATTAGGTGCAGTATAGTTCTCCCCACATTAGGTGCAGTATAGTCCCCCACATTAGGTGCAGTATAGTTCTCCCCACATTAGGTGCAGTATAGTTCTCCCCACATTAGGTGCAGTATAGTTCTCCCCACATTAGGTGCAGTATAGTTCTCCCCACATTAGGTGCAGTATAGTTCTCCACATTAGGTGCAGTATAGTTCTCCACATTAGTTGCAGTATAGCTCTCCACATTAGGTGCAGTACAGTTCCCTCCACATTAGGTGCAGTATAGATCCCCACATTAGGTTGGCAGTATAGTTCCCCCACATTAGGTGCAATATATAGTCCTCCCCCCCCCCTCATTAGGTACAGTATAGCTCCCCACATTAGGTGGACAGTATAGTTCCCCCACATTAGGTGAGGTATATAGTCCCCCCCCCCTCATTAGGTGCAGTATAGTGCCCCCACATTAGGTGCAGTATAGTTCCCCACATTAGGTACAGTATAGCTCTCCACATTAGGTGCAGTACAGTTCCCTCCACATTAGGTGCAGTATAGCTCCCCACATTAGGTTGGCAGTATAGTTCCCCCACATTAGGTGCAGTATATAATCCCCCCCTCATTAGGTGCAGTATAGTTCCCCCACATTAGGTGCAGTATAGTTCCTCACATTAGGTGCAGTATAGTTCCCCCACATTAGGTGCAGTATAGTTCTCCCCATATTAGGTGCAGTATAGTTCCCTCCACATTAGGTGCAGTATAGTTCTCCCCACATTAGGTGCAGTATAGTTCTCCCCACATTAGGTGCAGTATAGTTCCCCCACATTAGGTGCAGTGTAGTCCCACACATTGGTGCAGTATAGTTCTCCCCACATTAGGTGCAGTATAGTTCTCCCCACATTAGGTGCAGTATAGTTCCCCCACATTAGGTGCAGTATAGTTCCCCACATTAGGTGCAGTATAGTTCCCCACATTAGGTGCAGTATAGTTCTCCCCACATTAGGTGCAGTATAGTTCCCTCCACATTAGGTGCAGTATAGTTCTCCCCACATTAGGTGCAGTATAGTTCCCCCACATTAGGTGCAGTATAGATCCCCCACATTAGGTGCAGTATAGTTCTCCCCACATTGGTGCAGTATAGTTCCCCACATTAGGTGCAGTATAGTCCCACACATTGGTGCAGTATAGTTCCCCACATTAGGTGCAGTATAGTTCCCTCCACATTAGGTGCAGTATAGTTCTCCCCACATTAGGTGCAGTATAGTCCCCCACATTAGGTGCAGTATAGTTCCCCACATTAGGTGCAGTATAGATCCCCCACATTAGGTGCAGTATAGTTCTCCCCACATTGGTGCAGTATAGTTCCCCACATTAGGTGCAGTATAGTTCCCTCCACATTAGGTGCAGTATAGTTCCCCCACATTAGGTGCAGTATAGTTCCCTCCACATTAGGTGCAGTATAGTTCCCCCACATTAGGTGCAGTATAGTTCCCCCACATTAGGTGCAGTATAGTTCCCCACATTAGGTGCAGTATAGTTCCCCACATTAGGTGCAGTATAGTTCCCTCCACATTAGGTGCAGTATAGTTCCCTCCACATTAGGTGCAGTATAGTTCTCCCCACATTAGGTGCAGTATAGTTCTCCCCACATTAGGTGCAGTATAGTTCCCCCACATTAGGTGCAGTATAGTTCCCCCACATTAGGTGCAGTATAGTTCTCCCCACATTAGGTGCAGTATAGTTCCCCACATTAGGTGCAGTATAGCTCTCCACATTAGGTGCAGTATAGTTCTCCACATTAGGCTATAGTTCCCTCCACATTAGGTGCAGTATAGTTCCCCACATTAGGTGCAGTATAGTTCTCCCCACATTAGGTGCAGTATAGTTCTCCCCACATTAGGTGCAGTATAGTTCCCTCCACATTAGGTGCAGTATAGTGCCCCCACATTAGGTGCAGTATAGTTCTCCCCACATTAGGTGCAGTATAGTTCTCCCCACATTAGGTGCAGTATAGTTCCCCACATTAGGTGCAGTATAGTTCCCCACATTAGGTGCAGTATAGTTCCCCCCACATTAGGTGCAGTATAGTTCCCTCCACATTAGGTGCAGTATAGTTCTCCCCACATTAGGTGCAGTATAGTTCTCCCCACATTAGGTGCAGTATAGTTCCCCCACATTAGGTGCAGTATAGTTCCCCCACATTAGGTGCAGTATAGTTCCCCACATTAGGTGCAGTATAGTTCTCCCCACATTAGGTGCAGTATAGTTCCCTCCACATTAGGTGCAGTATAGTTCCCTCCACATTAGGTGCAGTATAGTTCCCTCCACATTAGGTGCAGTATAGTTCTCCCCACATTAGGTGCAGTATAGTTCCCCCACATTAGGTGCAGTATAGTTCCCCCACATTAGGTGCAGTATAGTTCCCCACATTAGGTGCAGTATAGTCCCACACATTGGTGCAGTATAGTCCCCAGGCCCGTCGCTACCGGACCGGCAAACCAAGCAATTGCTTGGGGCCCCGAGCTGGCTGGGGGGCCCCGAGCAGAGCCGGTGCTTGCCCGTCCTGTAGCGACGGGACACTTCGGGGGGCCCGCACATTTCACCAAAATTACATTTTTGATGGGCGCGGGCCCCTTAAGAAACAAAGCAGGGCCGGCACCGGACAGGTCAGGGGATGATTGGAGTAGAGACGTCACGTGCCCCGCGCAGGCACGCACGTTTACGCCAATCACCTGACCTGTCCCTGCTTGCGTCCCCGCGGGAACCTCCAGCATCCTCCGTGCAGTGACAGGAGCAGCAGCAGACTCCCGCCTCTGCAACGATCCCCGGCAGGGTAAGTAAACTGGCGCGGGGGGCCCGGGGGATTGTATGGTTGTCAGGGGACTGCAATGGTGATGAGAGGTGTTTGTGTGTGTGTGGGGGGGGGGGGGGGGGGGGGGGGTCATGAGAGATGCAGGAGGGGTGTTATGGGGGTCATGAGAGATGCAGGAGGGGTGTTATGGGGGTCATGAGAGATGCAGTGGGGTGTTATGGGGATCATGAGAGATGCAGGAGGGGTGTTATGGGGGTCATGAGAGATGCAGGAGGGGTGTTATGGGGGTCATGAGAGATGCAGGGGGGTGTTATGGGGATCATGAGAGATGCAGGGGGGGTGTTATGGGGGTCATGAGAGATGCAGGAGGGGTGTTATGGGGTCATGAGAGATGCAGGGGTGGTGTTATGGGGGTCATGAGAGATGCAGGGGTGGTGTTATGGGGGTCATGAGAGATGCAGGAGGGGTGTTATGGGGGTCATGATAGATATAGGGAGTGTTATGGGGGTCATGAGAGATGCAGGAGGTGTGTTATGGGGATCGTGAGAGATGCAGGGGGGTGTTATGGGGGTCATGAGAGATGCAGGGGGGTGTTATGGGGGTCATGAGAGATGCAGGGGGGTGTTATGGGGGTCATGAGAGATGCAGGGGGGTGTTATGGGGATCATGAGAGATGCAGTGGAGTGTTATGGGGGTCATGAGAGATGCAGGGGGTGTTATGGGGGTCATGAGAGATGCAGGGGGTGTTATGGGGGTCATGAGAGATGCAGGAGGGGTGTTATGGGGGTCATGAGAGATGCAGGAGGGGTGTTATGGGGGTCATGAGAGATGCAGGAGGGGTGTTATGGGGGTCATGAGAGATGCAGGAGGGGTGTTATGGGGGTCATGAGAGATGCAGGAGGGGTGTTATGGGGTTCATGAGAGATGCAGGGGGGTGTTATGGGGGTCATGAGAGATGCAGGGGGTGTTATGGGGGTCATGAGAGATGCAGGGGGTGTTATGGGGGTCATGAGAGATGCAGGGGGTGTTATGGGGATCATGAGAGATGCAGTGGGGGTGTTATGGGGGTCATGAGAGATGCAGGGGGTGTTATGGGGGTCATGAGAGATGCAGGGGGGTGTTATGGGGGTCATGAGAGATGCAGGGGGTCATGAGAGATGCAGGGGAGTGTTATGGGGATCATGAGAGATGCAGTGGGGTGTTATGGGGGTCATGAGAGATGCAGGGGGGTGTTATGGGGGTCATGAGAGATGCAGTGGGGTGTTATGGGGGTCATGAGAGATGCAGGAGGGGTGTTATGGGGGTCATGAGAGATGCAGGGGGGTGTTATGGGGGTCATGAGAGGTGCCCCCCCCCCTGCACCTCTCCTCATCCCCCCCCCCCCCCCCCCGGTTATAATAGTGATGAGGAGAGGTGGGGGGGGGGGAGTTATAGTAATAATGAGGAGAGGTATATGTATATATGATGTGTATGCATGTGTGGCAGTATTGTATTCAGTGGATGCAGTGTGGAGCAGCATTATATTCAGGGTACAGGGTGTGGCAGCATTATATTCAGGGGTACAGTGTGTGGCAGTATTATATTCAGGGGTACAGTGTGTGGAAGCATTATATTCAGGGTACAGTGTGTGGAAGCATTATATTCAGGGTACAGTGTGTGGCAGTATTATTTTCAGGGTACAGTGTGTGGCAGTATTATTTTCAGGGTACAGTGTGTGGCAGTATTATTTTCAGGGTACAGTGTGTGGAAGCATTATATTCAGTGGATACAGTGTGGAGCAGCATTATATTCAGGGTACAGTGTGTGGCAGCATTATATTCAGGGTACAGTGTGTGGCAGAATTATAGTCAGGGTACAGTGTGAGGCAGCATTATATTCAGGGTACAGTGTGAGGCAGCATTATATTCAGGGTACAGTGTGTGGAAGCATTATATTCAAGGTACAGTGTGAGGCAGCATTATCTTCAGGGTACAGTGTGGGGCAGTATATTATTTAGAGTACACTTTCTGGCAAGGTTATAATGATTACTGTCTTCATGCAGAGGATGAGGATCTGCTGACAGTGAGGAGCCAATGATGCCTGGATGTCAGACTCTGCAGAGAAGATGGAGCTGGAGGAAGACCTGGTCTCTGGACCAGATGAAGAAGAAAAGATAACAGAGAAGATATCACTCAAGTCAGAAGACGTCACTCAGGTCACTATCATTGTGTATTCTCCTGACTGTCCCATCAGAGCTGTAGTCACTTGTAAGTTCTGCAGTGATGATGGGTAAAACTGTGTCCAATCTGTGGCTCTTCAGCTGTTACAAAACTACAACTCCCATTGCCAGAGGCTCTCCAGAATGATGGGAGTTTTAGCTTTCCAACAGCTGGAGAACCATTTTAACCGAGGTGATCGGTGGGGGTCTCAGCAGTCAAACCCCCACCAAAAAAATGGCCCGGGAGGGGGGGGGGTCTGGACAGCGGGTATGGGTAGGGAACACTGCTGCACCTAATGTGGGGGGAAGACTGCCTACCTAATGTGGGGGGAAGACTGCCTACCTAATGTAGGGGGAACACTGCTGCACCTAATGTGCGTCGTATTGACGTTCGCTCATGTTGCGCTCCCAGAATTCAAGGGTCGGCGTTACTATGGAGGGGGGGGCCTCCATGTCCATTTTGCTTGGGGCCCCCAAATTCCTTCAAACGGCCCTGATAGTCCCCCACATTAGGTGCAGTATAGTTCCCCACATTAGGTGCAGTATAGTCCCACACATTGGTGCAGTATAGTCCCCCACATTAGGAGCAGTATAGCTCTCCACATTAGGTGCAGTATAGCTCTCCACATTAGGTGCAGTATAGCTCTCCACATTAGGTGCAGTATAGTTCTCCACATTAGGTGCAGTATAGTTCTCCACATTAGGTGCAGTATAGTTCCCCCACATTAGGTTGGCAGTATAGTTCCCCCACATTAGGTTGGCAGTATAGTTCCCCCACATTAGGTTGGCAGTATAGTTCCCCCACATTAGGTTGTCAGTATAGTTCCCCACATTAGGTGCAGTATAATTCCCCACATTAGGTGCAGTATACAGTAGTTCCCCCACATGAGGTGCAGTATAATTCCCCACATTAGGTGCAGTATACAGTAGTTCCCCCACATTAGGTGCAGTATACAGTAGTTCCCCCACATTAGTTGCAGTATACAGTAGTTCCCCCGCATTAGGTGCAGTATAATTCCCCCCATTAGGTGCAGTATACAGTAGTTCCCCACATTAGGTGCAGTATACAGTAGTTCTCCCACATTAGGTGCAGTATACAGTAGTTCCCCCACATTAGGTGCAGTGTAGTTCCCCCACATTAGGTGCAGTATAGTTCCCCACATTAGGTGCAGTATAGTTCCCCCACATTAGGTGCAGTATAGTTCCCCACATTAGGTGCAGTGTAGTTCCCCCACATTAGGTGCAGTGTAGTTCCCCCACATTAGGTGCAGTGTAGTTCCCCCACATTAGGTGCAGTGTAGTTCCCCCACATTAGGTGCAGTATAGTTCCCCCACATTAGGTGCAGTATAGCTCTCCACATTAGGTGCAGTATAGTTCTCGACATTAGGTGCAGTATAGTTCTCCACATTAGGTGCACTATAGTTCCCCCACATTAGGCTGGCAGTATAGTTCCCCCACATTAGGTTGGCAGTATAGTTCCCCACATTAGGTGCAGAATAGTTCCCCACATTAGGTGCAGTATAGTCCCTCCACATTAGGTGCAGTATACAGTAGTTCCCCACATTAGGTGCAGTATACAGTAGTTCCCCACATTAGGTGCAGTATACAGTAGTTCCCCACATTAGGTGCAGTATACAGTAGTCCCCCCACATTAGGTGCAGTATACAGTAATCCCCCCACATTAGGTGCAGTATACAGTAATCCCCCCACATTAGGTGCAGTATACAGTAGTCCCCCCACATTAGGTGCAGTATACAGTAGTCCCCCCAAATTAGGTGCAGTATTCAGTAGTTCCCCACATTAGGTGCAGTATACAGTAGTTCCCCACATTAGGTGCAGTATACAGTAGTCCCCCCACATTAGGTGCAGTATACAGTAATCCCCCCACATTAGGTGCAGTATACAGTAATCCCCCCACATTAGGTGCAGTATACAGTAGTTCCCCACATTAGGTGCAGTATACAGAAGTTCCCCCACATTAGGTGCAGTATACAGTAGTTCCCCCACATTAGGTGCAGTATAATTCCCCACATTAGGTGCAGTATACAGTAGTTCCCCCACATTAGGTGCAGTATACAGTAGTTCCCCCACATTAGGTGCAGTATACAGTAATTCCCCCGCATTAGGTGCAGTATAATTCCCCCCATTAGGTGCAGTATACAGTAGTTCACCACATTAGGTGCAGTATACAGTAGTTCCCCCACATTAGGTGCAGTATACAGTAGTTCCCCCACATTAGGTGCAGTATAGTTCCCCACATTAGGTACAGTATAGTTCCCCCACATTAGGTGCAGTATAGTTCCCCCACATTAGGTGCAGTGTAGTTCCCCCACATTAGGTGCAGTGTAGTTCCCCCACATTAGGTGCAGTGTAGTTCCCCCACATTAGGTGCAGTGTAGTTCCCCCACATTAGGTGCAGTGTAGTTCCCCCACATTAGGTGCAGTGTAGTTCCCCCACATTAGGTGCAGTGTAGTTCCCCCACATTAGGTGCAGTGTAGTTCCCCCACATTAGGTGCAGTGTAGTTCCCCCACATTAGGTGCAGTGTAGTTCCCCCACATTAGGTGCAGTGTAGTTCCCCCACATTAGGTGCAGTGTAGTTCCCCCACATTAGGTGCAGTGTAGTTCCCCCACATTAGGTGCAGTGTAGTTCCCCCACATTAGGTGCAGTGTAGTTCCCCCACATTAGGTGCAGTGTAGTTCCCCCACATTAGGTGCAGTGTAGTTCCCCCACATTAGGTGCAGTGTAGTTCCCCCACATTAGGTGCAGTGTAGTTCCCCCACATTAGGTGCAGTGTAGTTCCCCCACATTAGGTGCAGTGTAGTTCCCCCACATTAGGTGCAGTGTAGTTCCCCCACATTAGGTGCAGTGTAGTTCCCCCACATTAGGTGCAGTGTAGTTCCCCCACATTAGGTGCAGTGTAGTTCCCCCACATTAGGTGCAGTGTAGTTCCCCCACATTAGGTGCAGTATAGTTCCCCCACATTAGGTGCAGTATAGTTCCCCCACATTAGGTGCAGTATAGTTCCCCCACATTAGGTGCAGTATAGTTCCCCCACATTAGGTGCAGTATAGTTCCCCCACATTAGGTTGGCAGTATAGTTCCCCCACATTAGGTCGGCAGTATAGTTCCCCCACATTAGGTCGGCAGTATAGTTCCCCACATTAGGTGCAGTATAGTCTCCCACATTAGGTGCAGTATACAGTAGTCCCTCCACATTAGGTGCAGTATACAGTAGTCCCTCCACATTAGGTGCAGTATACAGTAGTTTCCCACATTAGGTGCAGTATACAGTAGTTTCCCACATTAGGTGCAGTATACAATAGTCCCCCCACATTAGGTGGAGTATACAGTAGTTCCCCACATTAGGTGCAGTATACAGTAGTCCCCCCACATTAGGTGCAGTATACAGTAGTCCCCCCACATTAGGTGCAGTATACAGTAGTCCCCCCCCACATTAGGTGCAGTATACAGTAGTCCCCCCCCACATTAGGTGCAGTATACAGTAGTCCCCCCACATTAGGTGCAGTATACAGTAGTTCCCCACATTAGGTGAAGTACAGTAGTTTCCCCACATTAGGTGCAGTATACAGTAGTTGCCCCACATTAGGTGCAGTATACAGTAGTCCTCCCACATTAGGTGCAGTATACAGTAGTTCCCCACATTAGGTGCAGTATACAGTAGTTCCCCACATTAGGTGCAGTATACAGTAGTTCCCCACATTAGGTGAAGTACAGTAGTTTCCCCACATTAGGTGCAGTATACAGTAGTTCCCCCACATTAGGTGCAGTATAGTTCCCCCACATTAGGTGCAGTATAGTTCCCTCACATTAGGTGCAGTATAATTCCCCACATTAGGTGCAGTATAGTTCCCCCACATTAGGTGCAGTATAATTCCCCACATTAGGTTCAGTATAGTTCCCCCACATTAGGTGCACTATAATTCCACCACATTTGGTGCAGTATAGATCCCCACATTAAGTGACTGCACTTAATGTGGGGGAACTATACTGCACCAAATGTGGTGGAATTATAGTGCAACTAATGTTCCCCTACAGACATACAGCCTTCAGCCATATACAATGTATGGCTGGAGGCTGTATGCCTGTTTACTGCCCCACTTGAGTATTCCGACCACCGCTCCTGGATCACGATCTACTGCTATGGCCTATGGGCCATCCCGGTCACGATCTACTGCTATGGCCTATGGGCCATCCCGGGAGCAGCGGTCGGAACACTGAAGATGACCGCAGGTCACTTACCATACCCGCACGTCCTCCTCACAGCTGCGCTCTGCTGTACTGTTGCTATGGGCGCACGCACGTGACGTCAGTGCCGTCACTGCGTGCGCTTCCTCCCAACGGCCCCAGCGTTTTTAAAGTTAACGCGGGGCCGCTATGAAGTAAACGGGGCATCCTTGTGGCCTGAAAAGATTTTTCGGGACACAGGGATGTCCCGAATGTGACGGGGCCCCCCTGCGGGCACGGGGCCCGGAGCTGATCACTGTTTTAAAGTTGCCCCCCTGCTAATCTTTAACAAGAAGCCAACGCTGCGGCCACTTTAAAACAGTTGCCCCCCCCCCTACTGAGCAGACGGCAGGACCCCTGGGGGATGGGGGCCCTAGGCAATTGCCTGGTTTGCCCCGCCATAACACCGGCCCTGCTTATAATGAAAAATGGCAGCAATGTTTTAAAAAGGCTATATGTGAAAATCCGGTATATTGATAGCAATATTAACAATAATGCCAGTATACAAGGAGAAAAATTATCACCATACATATTACCATGATACTGTTACTGACCAAATCCTGTATGTTGAGAGTAATATTACCAATAATACCAGTATACAAGGAGGAATATTATCCCCATACATATTACCATCATACTGTTACTAGCCAAATCCTGTATACTGAAACCAATATTACCAGTATACAAGGAGGAATATTATGCCCATACATATTACCGTCATACTGTTACTGACCAAATCCTGTGAATTGACATTGAAATTATCAATATCACTATACAAGGGACAAGTAATATCGCCACATCATGACCAGTATCACCGCAGAATGACTAATATCCCCGCACTGCTACTGAAAAAAATCCACTAGGCAGAGACCAAGGTTAACTCCATACAGTGATCATATACAGATAGATACCAACACTACAAAGGTGCCCCCCTTCCCTCTCCCCTTCTTAGCTAAGTAAATGTTCAGCCTTAATATATTAGGTAGGTAGGCAGGCTTCTTCCCACTTCTACCTCCATTCCACATTAGGCTGTATTCACCCCACGATTGTTACATACGGGACCGGATCCGATAGGGATATGTGAAAACCAGGCACTCCCGTATCTCAGCCGGACCCGGACCCCATCTCATCTCATTTGAATGAGCCGACCGGAGTCAAATAGTGACTCCGGTCGGCTTATTTTTGCCCCATATCCGGTTTTGTGACCAGACTTAAAACCGTGGTATACTACAGTTTTAAGTACGGTCACAAATCTGGATACGGGGCAAAACTGAGCCGACTGGAGTCATTATCTGACTCCGGTCGGCTCCTTCAAACGAGATGTGGTCCGGGTCCGGCTGAGATACGGGAGCGCCTGGTTTTCACATCTCCCAGCCAGATCCGGTTTGTAACAATTGTGGTGTGAATGCAGCCTTAGCTAGATATATCTCTCTCCACCCAGGGCAGAACTGGGGCTAAAAACCAACCCTGAAAAAATGATCATACCAGCCCCACAGCATTGTGTCATTGTGGCAGCCGCCGGCAGCAGGGAAGGGACAGGGAAGCCTGACATTTGATTTGCCAGGCCTCCATAAGAAAGCTATGTTGTGGCAGAAATGTGGTATTAACGCTTGGGGAAGACAGTATAAAAAAACCCTCTCTTCCTTGCTCTTGCGCTACCGCCAGAATCACGAAATTCAGTTCCCAGTGTCCAGCGCTTCTGGGTTAGGTGACGTTACACAGCTGCTCATTCAGTTATGGGCCGAAGCAATGTCCAGCCTCAGCCTCTGATTGGATGGCTAGTTATATGACGTCACCTGACCCGGAAGTGCCAGATACCAGGAACACAATTCCAGTAGTAGTGCAGAAGCCAGGAATGTAACTGTATAGGGACTAGGGCTACAAACTGTGGACTGCTAGTTGTTCCAAAAATGGTCTGGGCATGCTGGGAGTTGTTTTGCTGGGAGTTTTAGTTAAGCAACAGCTGGAGGTCCACAGTTTGGAGACCATTGGCATAGGGAGAGATGCGTCACCCGCCCCGCTGGGACCAGCCCCAGGGACTCATTTCCGGGGTTTCAGCAGGATTTTCAATCTAAGATGACTCTGAATGACCGAGTGTCTCAGTGTTTTTCCTGGTGTCCTGGGATCGTGATGTCTGCACCAGTTTTATGCTGCCCGATGTTTAGGCAGAATAACTGATAAAACATTCCCCTTAACTGTAGTTATATATAAAACAATATTTATTATTTTTCATTAACTAACAACTTAAATTGCAATAAAAGAAAACCAAAGTGCCCTCTCTTACAAAGTAGTAACAGCAGGTCTTCTCAGTGGCGTCTCTAGGGGGGGGGGCAGAGGGGGCCACGGCCCCCCCTACATCATGATTGGCCCCCCCTTGTGCCCCCCCTAGCAGCAGTAGGTCACTAGCAGCTCTCATGGCTATCAGGGGGTACAGCTAGTTCACCAGTAAGGGGCCCGAGCCCCCGCCCCCCCGGAGCCATCTTTTTTATATAAACCTTCAGCCTGTAGAGGAGTGTACAGAGGGGTTTAGAGGAGTGTACATGAGTGACAGATGGGTGTACATGGGTGACAGAGGGGTGTAGAGGAGTGTACATGGGTGACAGATGGGTGTACATGGGTGACAGAGGGGTATAGAGGAGTGTACATGGGTGACAGAGGGGTGTAGAGGAGTGTACATGGGTGACAGAGGGGTGTAGAGGAGTGTACATGGGTGACAGAGGGGTGTAGAGGAGTGTGCACCCTAAAGCACAAACTCATGCCGCACACGCGTGTGTGTGTTTATATAGCTATATATATATATATATATATATATATATATATATATATATATATATATATATATATATATATAAATGTCGAAAAAAATGCAGCACTACTTTACCACAGTAGGCGGGTGCCAGCTCCTCAGGCTCGATCACAGCCAATTGATAACTTCAAAAATGGTGCGGCACTCCAAATATCCAAAAAATAACTATTTATTCCACATGTCAAACAGTGCGACGTTTCAGCCCCTCTTGCTTGCATGCACACATACATAAACAGACCTACACTCATATAAATATCAATACAAACAAAATGAAAAACTTTATTAAAACTTTTTTGGGGATTGGAGGCTTTTTTTTTAGATTGGAGGCTCCATTATACATACACTGTACAGCAATCATACCTCCATTATACATACACTGTACAGCAATCATACATCCATTATACATACACTGTACAGCAATCATACCTCCATTATACATACACTGTACAGCAATCATACATTCAGTATACATACACTGTACAGCAATCATACCTCCATTATACATACACTGTACAGCAATCATACATCCATTATACATACACTGTACAGCAATCATACATCCATTATACATACACTGTACAGCAACCATACCTCCATTATACATACACTGTACAGCAATCATACCTCCATTATACATACACTGTACAGAAATCATACATTCATTATACATACACTGTACAGCAATCATACCTCCATTATACATACTGTACAGCAATCATACATCCATTATACATACACTGTACAGCAATCATACATCCATTATACATACACTGTACAGCAACCATACCTCCATTATACATACACTGTACAGCAATCATACATTCATTATACATACACTGTACAGCAATCATACCTCCATTATACATACACTGTACAGCAATCATACATTCATTATACATACACTGTACAGCAATCATACATACATTATACATACACTGTACAGCAAGCATACCTCCATTATACATACACTGTACAGCAATCATACATTCAGTATACATACACTGTACAGCAATCATACATCCATTATACATACACTGTACAGCAAGCATACCTCCATTATACAAACACTGTACAGCAAGCATACCTCCATTATACATACACTGTACAGCAATTATACCTCCATTATACATACACTGTACAGAAATCATACATTCATTATACATACACTGTACAGCAATCATACCTCCATTATACATACACTGTACAGCAATCATACATCCATTATACATACACTGTACAGCAATCATACCTCCATTATACATACACTGTACAGCAATCACACATTCATTATACATACACTGTACAGCAATCATACCTCCATTATACATACACTGTACAGCAATCATACATCCATTATACATACACTGTACAGCAAGCATACCTCCATTATACATACACTGTACAGCAATCATACATTCAGTATACATACACTGTACAGCAATCATACATCCATTATACATACACTGTACAGCAAGCATACCTCCATTATACATACACTGTACAGCAAGCATACCTCCATTATACATACACTGTACAGCAATCATACATCCATTATACATACACTGTACAGCAAGCATACCTCCATTATACATACACTGTACAGCAAGCATACATCCATTATACATACACTGTACAGCAATCATACATTCATTATACATACACTGTACAGCAATCGTACCTCTATTATACATACACTGTACAGCAATCGTACCTCTATTATACATACACTGTACAGCAATCATACATCCATTATACATACACTGTACAGCAAGCATACCTCCATTATACATACACTGTACAGCAATCATACATTTATTATACATACACTGTACAGCAATCATACATCCATTATACATACACTGTACAGCAATCATACATCCATAATGCATACACTGTACAGCAATCATACATCCATTATACATACACTGTACAGCAAGCATACCTCCATTATACATACACTGTACAGCAATCATACATTCATTATACATACACTGTACAGCAATCATACATCCATTATACATACACTGTACAGCAATCATACATCCATTATACATACACTGTACAGCAATCATACATCCATTATACATACACTGTACAGCAATCATAAATCCATTATACTTACACTGTACAACAATCATACCTCCATTATACATACACTGTACAGCAAGCATACCTCCATTATACATACACTGTACAGCAATCATAAATCCATTATTCATACACTGTACAGCAATCATACATCCATTATACATACACTGTACAGCAATCATACATCCATTATACATACACTGTACAGCAAGCATACATTCATAATACATACACAGTGACTGTACAGCAATCATACATCCATTATACATACACTGTACAGCAATCATACATTCATTATACATACACTGTACAGCAATCATACATTCATTATACATACACTGTGTCTGTACAGCAATCATACATCCATTATACATACACTGTACAGCAAGCATACCTCCATCATACATACACTGTACAGCAATCATACATTCAGTATACATACACTGTACAGCAATCATACATTCATTATACATACACTGTACAGCAAGCATGCCTCCATTATACATACACTGTACAGCAAGCATACCTCCATTATACATACACTGTACAGCAATCATACATCCATTATACATACACTGTACAGCAAGCATACCTCCATTATACATACACTGTACAGCAATCATACATTCATTATACATACACTGTACAGCAATCATACATCCATTATACATACATCGTACAGCAATCATACATCCATTATACATACACTGTACAGCAATCATACATCCATTATACATACACTGTACAGCAAGCATACCTCCATTATACATACACTGTACAGCAATCATACATTCATTATACATACACTGTACAGCAATAATACATCCATTATACATACACTGTACAGCAATCATACATTCATTATACATACACTGTACAGCAATCATACATCCATTATACATACACTGTACAGCAAGCATACCTCCATTATACATACACTGTACAGCAATCATACATTCATTATACATACACTGTACAGCAATCATACATCCATTATACATACACTGTACAGCAATCATACATTCATTATACATACACTGTACAGCAATCATACATCCATTATACATACACTGTACAGCAATCATACATCCATTATACATACACTGTACAGCAATCACACATCCATTATACATACACTGTACAGCAATCATACCTCCATTATACATACACTGTACAGCAAGCATACCTCCATTATACATACACTGTGCAGCAATCATACATCCATTATACATACACTGTACAGCAATCATACATCCATTATACATACACTGACTGTACAGCAATCATACATCCATTATACATACACTGTGACTGTATAGCAATCAAACATCCATTATACATACACTGTACAGCAAGCGTACCTCCATTATACATACACTGTGACTGTACAGCAATCATACATCCATTATACATACACTGTACAGCAAGCATACCTCCATTATACATACCCTGTGACTGTACAGCAATCATACATCCATTATACATACACTGTACAGCAATCATACATCCATTATACATACACTGTACAGCAAGCATACCTCCATTATACATACACTGTACAGCAATCATACCTCCATTATACATACACTGTACAGCAATCATACCTCCATTATACATACACTGTACAGCAATCATACCTCCATTATACATACACTGTACAGCAAGCATACCTCCATTATACATACACTGTACAGCAAGCATACCTCCATTATACATACACTGTGACTGTACAGCAATCATACATCCATCATACATACACTGTACAGCAAGCATACCTCCATTATACATAAACTGTACAGCAATCATACATCCATTATACATACACTGTGACTGTACAGCAATCATACATCCATTATACATACACTGTGACTGAACAGCAAGCATACCTCCATTATACATACACTGACTGTACAGCAATCATACATCCATTATACATACACTATACAGCAAGCATACCTCCATTATACATACACTGTACAGCAAGCATACCTCCATTATACATACACTGTACAGCAAGCATACCTCCATTATACATACACTGTATAGCAATCATACCTCCATTATACATACACTGTACAGCAAGCATACCTCTATTATACATACACTGTACAGCAATCATACCTCCATTATACATACACTGTGACTGTACAGCAATCATACATCCAATCCATTAATAATGGATTGGATGTATGATTGTTGTACAGTCACAGACACAGTGTATGTATAATGGATGTATGATTGCTGTACAGTGTATGTATAATGGACAGGGCTGTCTTTAATTTTGATTGGACCCTGGGCAAGCAATTTTTTTGGGGGGCCCCCCGGTCCCCCACCCCCATCCCACACACACTCGGGATCAGTACAGGATCAGTAATGTAATGTATGTACACAGTGACCTCACCAGCAGAATAGTGAGTACAGCTCTGGAGAGAAGGTGTGTTCTGCTGAGCTCCAGAGTTTCCCAGAGAAGCAGTGATTTTCTTCCACCCCTCCCCAGGTGTGTGGCAGACACCTGGGTAGGTTTTCCTGCTATGGAGCCCCGGGAAGCTGGGGCTTCATCTTGCACCCCCCCCCCCCCCCCCCGTTCTCGGCTGGCGGGGTGTGCAAAGGAAAATGCAACAGCCAGTAGTCAGGATGGGGTGAGGAGATCCACCAGGGTCCACAGCCATGTGGGGCCCCCTCCCCGACCTCAGCTGGGAGCTGCAAAGCTTCCAGCAGAAGCTCATCCAGGCAGCGGAGTGGAAAGTCTGCATCATAGTTACATAGTTACAAAGTTACATAGTTAGTATGGTTGAAAAAAGACATACGTCCATCAAGTCCAACCAGGGGATTGAAGGGAAGGATGTAAGGGGATAAGGGAAAGGGATGTAGTTTTATAATTCTGCATAAGCTTTAATGTTATTTTGTTCCAGGAATGTATCTAACCCTGTTTTAAAGCTGTTAATTGTTCCTGCTGTGACCAGTTCCTGAGGTAGACCGTTCCATAAATTCACAGTCCTCACGGTAAAGAAGGCGTGCCGCCCCTTTAGACTAAACCTTTTCTTTTCCAGACGGAGGGAGTGCCCCCTCGTCCTTTGGGGGGGTTTAACCTGGAACAGTTTTTCTCCATATTTTTTGTATGGGCCATTAATATACTTATATACGTTTATCATATCCCCATATCCAGCCTGTTTCCTCAGAACCCCAGCAATGGGGGGTAAAGGGGCCCAAAGAATCCCTGGCCAGCTTTGGGTCCAAAATCCAGGCCAAGATGGCTCAGTATGAACAGCTCGGAAAACAACTAAGAGGCCTCAGAGAGGAGCTGAAGTTTGCAAGACTGTTGAGACCCAATTAGCTCCGAGCAGGCTATAACTACCCCTCCCCCTTACTACAATAATTAATTAAATAATAACTGACACAACAACAATTCAACTTTTCCGTGGGTGGGGATCGGCCACAGCTTTATTTATAAAATTACTTATATAAATAACAATTTAACTGTAACAAAGACACCGATTGGCTTCTTGCCAACCCGAGAGGTGCTGCCACACTATCCTGTGTGGAGGTCTACCCCGGGTTGACCCCGCTTTCACCGTCTTCTTACCGCCAAGCTGTGACTTACAATAAACAGAGATACAAAAAGGGAGGGAGGGAGGGCAAAACTCCGGGTCCTGGGCAGATTGAGGGGGGAAGGGAGGCACCACAGCTATAAATACCCAGGGGAGGGCCTTTGAAAGCCCGGGAAACTATTAGACCCCTGATTGGTGCACTCCTTCCCCCCCACCCATGGGACATACCACTATAGTTAGCAACAAGTTTTTACAGGCGGGGGAGGGGGCTAAAAAACATTGCCTGTATATTTCTTAACCCCTTAACTGCTCACCAGTCAGGGGGCAAGCTAGTTATGCACAGCTTGCCCCTCCAGACTGTTGAGACCCAATTAGCTCCGAGCTGGCTATAACTACCCCTCCCCCTTACTACAATAATTAATTAAATAATAACTGACACAACAACAATTCAACTTTTCCGTGGGTGGGGATCGGCCACAGCTTTATTTATAAAATTACTTATATAAATAACAATTTAACTGTAACAAAGACACCGATTGGCTTCTTGCCAACCCAAGAGGTGCTGCCACACTGTCCTGTGTGGAGGTCTACCCCGGGTTGACCCCGCTTTCACCGTCTTCACCGTCCACCCAAGAGATACTGGATAGCCAACACCTGGGGCCAACTCAGCCCCCCGAACACACCCAACACATTTCCTCTCCAGGAAAGTCGCCCAACACATTTCCTCTCCAGGAAAGTCGCCCAACACATTTCCTCTCCAGGAAATTCTCCCAACACATAACCTCTCCAGGAAATCCGAGGTACCTGCCGCCAGGTCCTATGTTTTTGCATTTTATTTTATTTTTTGTAATTTTTATTTTTTTTGTATTCACTAACTCTTGTGTGAACTCATTTCTCATTTCTCGCCCATACACCGAAGAGTGCCGCAGCACTCGCACCACCTTGCGGAAAGCCGCTCGCAAAACAAAAACACATGTGGGAAACATCAAACTGGGCGAAAATAGCAACGCAACAAGCAGATCGCCCGCGCCCCACGCGCTGCGCTACCCTCTCCGGAAACTGAGCCCTCTCCGCCGACACCGACACAAAAAGAGAGCGAATCCCAAACTCACAACACCCCCTCCTACAAAGAGAAGCCAAAACCCAAAACAGACAATCGAGGGCGGGGAGCATAAAAGAAAAAGAGGTGGGGGGGGAGGCCCCCACCGCAGTCCAATCAACAATAGGACGACAACAGGAAAAAACAGTCATTCGTGGACCCTCATGCAGCACAAGCTGTGTGTCCCAGATCGCCTAAGCAATCTCGGACCGACGGACCTGAAAACGCACAAAATAGGCACCCAAAAAACACATCAGACACCCAAGTGTCATGGAAGGAGACGAGGAGAAAGAAAGTGCCCCATCCACCTAGCCCCGAAAAAAGCCAGCGCAAAACCTCGGATCAGAAAAAACGACGCAAAAGCGACAACCAAAAATCCGACCCACAGCCGCCACCAAGCGACCCAAAAACTGATAGGAAAAAATGGTCGCCGACAGCAAGGCCACCCGCTCACGGGCCCAGCCCCTAGGTATACACCAACATCCCACCAACCGCAAAGCAGAAAAGAAAAATCACCCCCCGTCATGCGGCAACCTCACCCCACTGGATCGCAGCACAGTGGGAAAGCACCCTTTTTTTTTTTTTTTTTTTTTTTGCACTGAGTAGTAGGTGATTCACATGAACAGGTGAAGATACCCAGCGTCACATACTAAGAATGTTAATTGGATACATGCAGAATACAGCCCAAATCTCGAACGTCCTTGGATAGGAGACACAGCAGTTAACTTATTTTATCACAGCCTATCAAAACGAAATAGGAAGTCAAACAGCAGAACCTTGTAGGTACAAAAAACAAAACCCCTATCCACAGACACACTTGGAACCTTCGGGACCCTCCTTGACTGTAGACATCCCGGCCTCCACACCAACCCCAACTACTCGCAAGCGCCTCACCGTGAGTGCGACCAAGTCGCAGGAGCCACTAAAGCGGACCAAGAAATACACCAATCTCCACGATGACCCACAGGCCGAAAATTTAACCACAACTGTATCACTCAGTCCTACCCCGGGACCCGAACCCGAGGTGGTCTCCCATTCCACAGCCACATGAGCAAACCTTCCGACTCCACCCGAGGGAGCAACCTCCGGAACCACTGCCAGAGAACGGGACAAAGCGTCAACACCCAATACCGACCCCAGGGAGTACAGCCGCAAAATAAACCTTATCTCCAAACAGCGAAGCACTAGGTGCAACAAGCCGAGCGCAGGAAGAAAGCCGAAAGAAAGAAATAATAACAGTGACAACGCCCCAAATGTCAGACCGACAAAACGCCCCCGATCACTCAAATCACACCCAAAAAAGAAAAGCATCACCAAATTATAGCGCAATCAAGCACAGGGGCCACGCCAACCCACACAGTACCGTTACAATCCTAGAACATGAACTGCTGAAGCAAGCACCCAAAGTCCCACAACCAACACCAAAGGAAAAAGCACAAACAAAAAACCCAAGCATGGCAGAAACCCACTGACTACCAAGACACCCAGTAGTAAACCACCCTGCAGCACCACTGGAAAACCAAAACACCACACCAACAACCAACCAAACCAGCCACACCCGGGAACAGAGCGAGCTCTCCATGAGCTGCAACGGGGGACTGAAAGCAGGCCTGTCCACTGCATCACGCCTGAAAAAAACCCAACCAACCGGAACGTCAGCCCTTAGTGCACCAGGGGCACATATGCGGGGGCACAGATACCACACACCCTCGGCGGCCAGAGACAACCTGCAGGAAAAAACTCCGCCCTGAACCACATTCCACGTGGAACATTCAGTAAACCAGCAAGGACCGGAACCGGGGCACATAGCGAGCCCTGAAGAAACCAAAACAGAGAAAACGCAATTACTCCCTGACCATAGGAAAGCAGCAAACCAAGGCCAACAAGGCATGCGGAAGACATGCTAATCTCCTCAAAATCGTTCCAATTTTAACATACATGCTGCCGAAGCGAGCACAAAATATGGACGCTTCACAAATTTGCATGTCAGCCTTGCAGCAACAAACCACACCCCAACAAGTGTAGAGCACAGGAGAATCACCCTCCGGAATACCACCACGAACAGAAGAAACCACACAGGCAAGACAAACGGAGACACAAGCAAAACCTACCCCCAGAGACTCAAGCGAAACCTACCCTCCGCCACATCAGCCAAAGCACCCAGCACGACATACAGGAGTCCCAGCCTACATGAGATTGGGCGAAACAGGAAAAAACAGCAGACAAATATACTAGGACAATGGAGCAGCGGAGAGAGACTACAACTTAAGATGGAGAGATAAACCAAACAAAGGGGGAGAAAACCCAAAGAAACAAAACCGTGACTGGGTGGCAGCCACCGATTCAGGAAAAGGAACATGCCTACGGGAGCTAAGTCAGCAAAACCCCGGCCACCTAGAGCGTAAGGCCAAAAGACCACACACCCAAGCGCGCACCGCAGAAAATGATACCCTACCAAAGCACCCCGTCAAGAAGAGACGTACCCAACTCACAACCAGAGACCAACACAGATATACACCCATATCCGAGACCCAAACTCAACAAACACACGGGAACAAAAGGACGAACACTACACAGACGTAGCAATAAGCACACAAACCAGGGAAGGGGCAAAGCCCCACATCAGAAGACTCACCAATTCCAGAAAATGGAGAAGCACAACAGAGGGAGGAACCACTTCACCACCGCCGCAGGCGTGGGACAAGGCACGCTGGAGACCGCCGGGTCGCGGGCACTCGGCCGCCGCACGGAACGGCGCCGGAAACCACGCCGGGAAAACAGCAGTAGAGGACTCCGAGGGAGAACCCTGCGGGAAGAACCGAAACACCTACTCCCCGCAGGTGAACAGAAGGCCCAAAAAACACCGCCTGTGCCGCCCCCCAGGACCAGAGCGAGAGCGGCGACAAATACGTCTATGCCCCCATCCGGCCCCAGAGGGGGGAAGAGCAACACGAAATCAGGGGAGCACTCCCTACCCCTCCACGGGGGGCATTGGAGAGGCAGGAGGAAGGAGGACAGCAGTGGCAGCAGTGGGGGAAGGGGGGGGGGTTGGGAACTCGGGGCAGAGAGGTGATGGGGAGGCGTGGGGGGGGGCGCAATGGATGCAAGAACCATGGGGAGCACTGGAAGAGCACGAGGAAAAAGGGGGAGGGGCAGCAGCAGCAGTGGGCAGGGGGGGAGTGCTAGTGTGGTGGGGGTAAGGAGCCGGGCAATGGAGTGGGGACGGTATGAGTGCTCATATAGTTGGCGTTGTGATCTGAAGCTGTCCGCAGTACCATTGTCGTTTCGATCAGAGTTTGAGATCGCAGTTTTTCATATTTACGGTATAAAAAGGGGTCAAAAATACGCTATTTTGGACTGTGAAATTTATTTATTCAAGTAATATTACTTATTTATGTATTTTATTCATTAATTAATAAATTTGTAATGGTTTTTTTTTTTTTTTTTTTTTATATTATACACGTACGCCATAGACGGAGCGCCTTAAATGACTATATTTATTAATTAATTTATTTATTTTTTTATACTACGGACATGTAGGCACGTGGCGATACCACACGTGTATGTTGTTGTAATATACAGTATTTTATGTATTATTATTTTATTTATAGATTTTAATTTTTTATCATTACTATTATGGTATTTTTCTTTTCTTTTCTTTTTCTTTTTTTTTTTTATTATTAATTTTTATTTTTTATTTTATTTTATGATGTGGAAAAGGGGGGTGATCAAACGTGTAAAATTGCAAGGGTTAAAAGATCTTTATTAACTTAACTATTCAAATACTTCAACAGTTTTTTTTTTTTTTTTGCAATGCTATAGCTCCCCTAGGAGCTATAACACTGCACACACTGAACCTGACACCGATCACTTGCCATGTAGTAACATGGCAATGATCGGTGTTATCAATGATTGATTGCTCAAGCCTGAATTTCAGGCTTGGAGCAATCAATTGAGGAGCGGACGCGCAGGAGGCAGGTGAGTGACCCTCCTGCTGCGTCCCAGCTGATCGGGACATCGCGATTTTATCGCGATGGTCCCAATCAGCCCGCTGAGCAGCCGGGATGCGTTCAATTACATTTTCAGACGCGGCGATGACTTTGATCGCCGCGTCTGAAAAGGTGATGCCGGACATCTGCCAGATCGGCGATGTCCGGCATTATCAGGGGTCCTGGTCGCTAATAGCAACTGGGACCCAACAGCTATAATAAGGATTATAGCTGGGGACGCGCAAATGGACGTTAATAAACGTCCATTTGCGCAAACGTTAAAGGGGGTTAAAACAGCAGCAGCCACCCAGGGGCCGCCACCTCCAGAGCGGAGGGGACAAACAGGCGGGAGGGGGGGTTATGGTAAGGACCGCAACAGGGGGGGGGAGGCAGACGAAGGGGACCGCAACAGGGGGGAAAAAAGAGACGGACGGGGCAAGTAGGTAATCAGAGCCTGCTCCAGGAGCACCCAGGAGAGAGGGATCAAAGTACAGGCAGGGGAGAGGGCAAAAGAACGGGACAGGGCTCAAAGGGATTACAGTGGGAAAGGAGGGCAGGACTGATAAGAGGTCCGCCAGCCTCCTGAACCCGCCAAGGGTGCAACAGGAGGGGAGGCCAGCTCAGCCACAAGGGAGCATGCCAGCCCTCACCCATCTGCTCCATCCAGGCCACAAATAAGGGGCAGACACATACCAGCCAGCAGTCAAAACTCCGGGTCCTGGGCAGATTGAGGGGGAAAGGGAGGCACCACAGCTATAAATACCCAGGGGAGGGCCCCTGAAAGCCCGGGAAACTATTAGACCCCTGATTGGTGCACTCCTTCCCCCCCACCCATGGGACATACCACTATAGTTAGCAACAAGTTTTTACAGGCGGGGGAGGGGGCTAAAAAACATTGCCTGTATATTTCTTAACCCCTTAACTGCTCACCAGTCAGGGGGCAAGCTAGTTATGCACAGCTTGCCCCTCCAGCTACCAAGCAAACAATGCAGCAAAGACCAAGAGGGCAGCATTTTCCACCAAGGTGAGAGCTCTGAAGAAACAGGTGGATGAGATTGTTAGGCTGAGATCGGACATTGTGGAGGGAGGTGGTATACTCAGCGAGAGACTTGTGAACAAGGATCGTTTCTCCAGCATGAAGGTCTCAGGACAAGTGAGTAACCAAGATGACTGCCAGAGTGAGGAGGAAGAGATGGAGGGAGGTGAGGAGGGGGATTAGAGTGAGGGGGATATGGATACTGGACCTGTGTGTACCACCACTACTGTTACCCCAGACCCCCCACTTACCCTCAGTGAGGACTATGTAAACCCGGCTCAGGTGGCCTTACCTCCCTCCAGTGAGGAGGATGATGATGATGATGACGGCAGTGACTGCAGTGATGGAAGCGGCTTGGCAGATGGGGGTCTCCTGCGGGCAATTGTTATGCAGGAGTCCCCCACCCGTCTGGAAAACTTTTCCTTCGGGGATGATTTGGGCCCAGAGGAGAAGGGAAAGAAGAAGAAGAAAGGAAAGGGCAAGAAGAGGAAGAAGACACAAGGAGTTAAGTTTGTCTTTTCTCCCTTCCAGCAGTCTGGGTCGGCTGAAAAGGGTGCTGGGTCCCCCAATCTGCCAGACCCCGTTTCTGTAGTGGAGCGGGGCCAGCATGGGGGATACAGTAGCGCACCCAAAATGGCCGCGGGTGCTATAGAAAAAAAAGGGCACCCTCCTGTGAGGGGGGAGGGTGTCCAGGCACCGGAAAATGGCGGCAGATTCACCCGTTCGGGGGGCGGTCCCCTGGTTGAAGTGGGCGGTACAGGTCCTGGCACCGCAGGGCACTCTCCTGTGAGGGGGGGGGGGGGGAGTGTCCGGGCGCTGGACCTTGTTGGTTCAGGGGGCGGTCCCCTAGGTGGCGTGGTTGATACTGGTTCTGGCGCCAGGGGGCACTCCGCTATAAAGTGGGAGGTTCCCTGCACATCAGCTGTAGCGGGAGTTAGTCCGGAGGGACAGTCTTTTTGTGAGGGGGAGTGGCCACCCATTTCAGAGGCGGAGCCTGTGTCTGCACCCAAAGACACAGGAAGAAAGAACTATGCAGCACCAATCCTGAAACCGGCAACCCTTAAACATGAAGCAAAAGACCCAGCCAGCCCAGTCTGTAACACTCCAAGGGAGAGTGAACGCAAGAGTGAAAGTGAAAGGAAAAATGTGAATAAAAATGGTAATGTGCAGAATGTGAGTTATAGTGGTGTGCATGGGAGGAGTTGTGGTAGCAGTGTTGATGAGGGGGGTGCAAGTAGTGTGCAAGAGAGGGGTGCAAGTAGTGTGCAAGAGAGGGGTGCAAGAGGAGTGCAAGAGAGGGGTGCAAGTGTAGTCCAAGAGAGGGGTGCTAGTGAAATACAGGTGAGGAGTGGTAGTGGAATGACAGAGAGAGGTGTTATGGCTGTTAAGAATAAGGGTCCAGGTTTGGCCTCTGGGTCAGTTCCTGGTTCGACTGCCCCCCCGGTAGTGGCTGCTTCTCAGAGAAGCTATGCCAGCGTCACTGCCGGGGGATCAGGGGGATCCCCATCTCCGTCTGGCTCTGGGGGTCACTTGCAACAGCGCCTCCTGGAGGCTCTACGTAGGGGAGACAGGTCAATCCATGTAGAGGGGAGGGGTGAGGTTGACCTGTCTTTTTGGATAGAAAGACATGGCTTAGGCGCCTTCCGAGAACAAAACGGGGAGGTGGTCTGGTCCCTCCCGACATCCGGCCAGGAAAGTGGCCGTAGGAATGTGGTCCGTTTAGTGTGGAGGGGCGAAGATGCGCGTCCGCCTCGGGGTAAGGTGGTTGAGCTCCTCCTCCGGATGGAATTCAGGGCAAGTGACATCTTTGCCCTGATCCACCCCTATGGTACTTCCGAGTTTGACATCAGCTTTGTTCGGCCAGAGGGTCTGGAACTTTTCTGGTCGAATTATGAGGTGGTGAAAAGCGAGCCCGGCTGGCGGGATTTCGCCGTAAAGGCGATATCCCGTCAGAATCTGGCCAAGAAAGTGACCGTTTTGACACGTAACGAGTCACTATCTTGCTATGACATTATGACCTGGCTTAGCCGATATGGGGATGTGACGGACATGCCAAAAAAGAACTATGACGAACATGGGATCTGGTCTGGGGCCTGGACGTTTTCCGTCAAACTGAAGCGTTCGGGGAGCACTGTTGCCCACATCCCATCAGCTGCTTTTCTTGGGAGAGACAGAATCCAAGTTTTCTACCAGGGGCAGCCCAAGGTCTGTCACAGGTGTGGCAGCCCCACTCACTTTAGCGCAGCCTGTACCGTGCAGGTCTGTGCACTGTGCGGTGGGGTAGGTCATCTTGCCGCATCCTGTAGGCAGATCAGGTGTCATCTGTGTGGTGTCTTAGGACACCCTTTCAGCCGTTGTCCTAGCGCCTTTGCCCGTGCGACGGTCACCTTGGCTGGGGAGAGCAGTAACGTTGCCTCAGCTGGGGAGGGCACGGGTGCGGGTGAAGGTGCAACAGGGTCAGTGAAGAGGAAAAGTCCCGCCAGGCTGAGGCGGGAGGCTAATCGGAGAAGGAGCAGGGAACTGGAGAGTTCCCATGTGGCAGGGGTAGCTTCTGGCCCTGCTCCTGAGGTTAGTCCTGAAACTGCTGAGACCCTGGGGGAGAATGTGCTGGAAGAGGAAATGGGGAGAATCTGTAAAGAAGAGGGCAGCAAGGCCGATCTTTCCGATTCCTCCCACTGTGAAAGTGTGGATGAGGAGGGTGAAGAGAGGCCAAAAAAGAAGGGCAGTAAAGGGAGAAAGAAGAGGTCGGAGCCCTCTAGTCCCCGTGCTGCGGACCAGGTCCCAAGCGGAAGCTTACCTGCCCCCCCTCTGATTGATCTGTCTAACCGGTACTCTGTCCTTGAAGACATCTCCTCCCCCTCCTTGAAGGGGGGGGGTCAGGGATGGGGTGCCTGAAGTGGGGGAGCCTCCAGGGGGAACTGGGCCCTGTCCTGATGGGGCAATTTCCGCAGGGGATGGGGCCAAATCGGAGCCAGGCGGAGATGGGGATTATAAAATGGACCAGTCAGAATCAAAAAAACGGTCCAAAGACAAGGAAGCCTCCTCATCTGGGGATAAGGGGGTAAAGAAGAAACAAAAATGAGGGGGTTAGGGCCGTCTATCTCAATCACCCATGATGGCGGCACTCACCCCATTGACACTGGCATCTATTAACTGTGCCAGTATAAAGTCTGATACGGCTAGATTCGCAGCCTTTGATTTTCTCGGCCGTGTTGAAGCCGATATTTTGTATCTGCAGGAGACCAGGTTGTCAGATCTTGCCTCTCTGGTAAAAGCCAGGAGAGAGTGGAGGCGTGGCCCCTCCCACTGGTCTCTTGCGGCTGAGCCGTATAGTGGGGTGGCGGTCCTTTTTACCGCTCCTGTTGAATGCAGACGGGTTATTGAGTTAGAAATGGGGAGGTGCCTGATCTTAGATGTCCTCATGAAGGGGCAAGAGCTCCGGCTTATTAACATCTACGCCCCACAAACCAAGTGGGGCCGCAAAGATCTCTTTATGAGGATTAAGCCCTTTCTTTTTACAAGCCGACAGGTGATCTTTGGAGGGGATTTCAATACTGTCAAAAGGTCCCAAGATAGGAGAGGCTCCAATGATCGGTTGGCTTATGATAGCATAGCTCTCAATAGCATAGTTAGGGTAGCTCGCCTAGAGGACGCCCACATCCGGAGCCCCTCAGGCCACGCGGGTTTCACCTATCATCGAGGTAGCTGCAGGTCTAGAATAGACAGGTTTTATTTGAAGGAGGAAGCTGTCTCTTCTGCAGTGTCCGTGGTTGAGGTGGAGTTCTCCGATCACTGTATGATTTTGTTTTCCCTGAATGTTTCAGAGACCCCTCGGATGGGTAAAGGTTATTGGAAGCTGAATTCGTCCCTCCTGGAGGAAGCAGAGGTAAGACAGTCCTTTGAGGATTTTCTTCAGAGTCAGGTACCTTTACTGGGCCTATGTAGTAGTAAGTCAGAGTGGTGGGAGATATTCAAGAAGCGGGTTGCGGGGTTCTTCCGCCAGCTCTCGAGCCTCAGGTCCCTGAATAGGTATCGCCTGTATCAGGGACTGAGGAGGAAACTCGAGCTTCTCGTCTCGACTGGAGGTAGCCGGGAGGATATCTCCAGAGTGAAGTCCTTGCTGATGAGGTGTCAGTACGATAGGCACGCATCTTTGGTTTTTGAGAGGGATTTCGGGAAGTACCGCTCGCCCGACCCTTACAGAAACTGTAAGATGTCAGTGAGTAGTAAAGTCATTTCAGGACTGATTGATAGTACAGGATCTCTGAATCGGTCCAGATCAGGGATCTTGGAGGTCGTCAGATCCTTCTACTCGCATCTCTTGGGAAGGAAGGATCTAGATCGAGACGGGATGTCGGCTTTCCTGGCTGAAACCATTCCTGAGCCAGGGGTAGACCCCTCTCTTGATGTTTTGGCAAAAAAAATCAGGGAAGAGGAAGTGAGACTGGCGATTGAGGGGCTTGCCCCCAAAAAGTCACCAGGTCCGGATGGCTTAACATCCGAGTGGTACAAGACCTTTAAGGAGTCTTTAGCTCCCCTCTTGACTGAGGTATTCAATGAGTGTCTCTCCTCGGGCACTCTGCCGAAGTCAATGAGGAGGTCAGCCCTGATTCTTCTCTCAAAGGGTAAAGATCCCAGCCATATTGAGAATTGGAGGCCCATAGCTCTTCTCAATACGGACAGGAAGCTTCTGGCAGAGATACTGTTTAATCGGCTGGTGAAGTTTGCACCCCGGCTCCTTTCGGGGGCCCAGCACTGCTCTGTTCCAGGCCAAAGCACCTTAAGTGCTGTTCTCGGTGTCCGGGAGGCAGTGGAGCGGAGTAGTGCAGGTCTCTGGAAGGGGTACTTGCTGTCCCTGGATCAGGCCAAAGCATTTGATCGGGTGAACCACGAGTACCTCTGGTCCGTCCTCCTGAGATATGGCTTACCGTGTGCTTTTATTAATTGGCTTAAGACCTTATATGCAGGGGCAGAGAGTTTCCCGCTGGTGAACGGGTGGTCTGGCCGCTCTTTTGAGGTGGGGTCCGGAGTCCGTCAGGGTTGTCCTTTGAGCCCGCTTTTATACGTGTTCGCAATTGATCCCTACGTCCGGAGGGTAGATTGTGGGCCGTTGGCGGGAGTCGGGATGAGTCTGGCGGAACTGGATGTCGCCCAGAGAGTGGTGGCGTACGCTGATGATGTCACCATTTTCGTTTCCTCGAGAGAGGAGGTCGATGTGGTGATGTCGGAGGTGGAACGCTACTCGGAGGCATCCGGGTCTAAGATCAACCGGGATAAGTGTGAAAGTCTCTGGCTGGGAGGGGGAGATCCCACTTTTGATCTCCCGGACACCCTCCCAGGGCCCCAAGACTCAGCAAAAATTCAGGGCATCACATTCGGCCAGGATGATTATCCCACCAAAAACTGGGATGGTAAGCTACAGGATGCCACTCATAGGGTGGATCAGTGGAAGGGTTGGTCTATGACCCTCAGGGAAAGGGTACACCTGATCAAATCGTATCCTGCTCCCCTTGTTTATCTATCTTGGCAGTGTATGTATCTTGCCAGATGCCTACTACACTAGGATCTACAGCCTGTTTTTCCAACTGTTATGGGGGAACAGGATGAACCTAGTCAAGAGAGAGGTTCCGTACCGCACAAGGAGACTAGGGGGTTTATCTATGGTAAACCCTGTGGTGTTCTTAACAAACACCTTCTTGAAAGCTAACATTTCAAACCTCTGGTCAGAGAGGGCTCCTCCGTGGGTACTCTCCTGCAGGGAATGGTTTCGGCCTTTCTTCCAGGAATGGGAGACAGGAGGGCAAGTGAAGGACCTCCGTACGCCCCATGGGCATCTTCCGGCTTACGCTACCCCGACTCTGAAGGCGATACGTCGGTGGGGTCTGGGAGTGTGGGAGATCAGGACCCAGTCAAGGCAGTTCCTTGACAAACGGGTTCTGTTGACCCACTTCCAGAAGCCTCTGGCGCTCAGGGACTGCACAGGTCGGGATCTGAGGGTGGGGTTGTATCTCTTAAATATGAAAAGGATCCCCCAGAAGTTTTGGGACTTGGCCTGGCGCTGCTTTCAGGGGAAGCTATATGTGAGGGACAATTTGAAGTGCAGGAGATCTGATGACCGGGGATGTCCCCGAGAAGAGTGCGGGGACATGCTGGAAAGCATGGACCATTTCCTGCTTCATTGTCCCTTTAATATAAGGGTCTACAACCGGGTGGGCGCTTCCATCGGCTGGAGTCAACTAGGGTCAGTTTATCTTTAGGGATAATGGTAGGGTGAGAGGTAGGGTGCAGTTAGGGAAAGAATATACATTTTGTATGTATCAGGATTGCCTTCCTTCTTCCTGGTGGTGGGCTAATGCATGTGCACCCTAGCTTTTTGTTTTGTTTTCAGATGCTATGGTTATGAAGGGCTTACAGGCACCGAACTTGGGCCTAAAGTGGGTTGTATTGTTTGCTTATGTATGTTAAAGCTGGTAATGGTTAAGTTGGTTGGGAGGAGTTCTAGGTTGGGAGGGTATATTTGTGGGTGGTGGTGGTCTTTTCTTTTGGTGGACCTGGCATGGGTCAGTTGTGGACTGGACATTGAGGACTATGAACTGTATGGAAAAAACTCTGACCCATGTACAGGAGGGCGGGTGGTGTGGGTGAAGGGTCAGTTTACTGTAGAATGTTCTTTTATATTTGTAGGTGTGTTTTATGTTTATTTACAGGTGTATATAGTTTGTGTATAGTATTGTACATAGTAGTGTATATAGTTAGTTATGTATATAGTATGTATAATGTTATGTTATAAAAAAAAATTTTTTTTTTTTTTTTTTTTAAGTATATAGTATTTATAGTAGAGATAGACATGGCAGTCGAACCAGTTTTGTTTTTGTAGTAATGTTTCTTTAGTATCCCGTTGTGGATTTATTTTCTTTGGTTTATATATGTAGTATGTAGTAAAGATGTGTGTAAGCATGTGTGTATTGTGTTTTCTGTGATATTTTCCCGAGTTTGGGTATTTTGAGTTGAATTTAATTTATTTATTTATTTATTTTTGGTTTCTTGGTTAAATGTAGTTAATATATGGATATATATGTGTGCATGTGTGAGTGTGGTATAGTGTTGTTATTATTATTATAATTATTATTATTATTTAAAAAAAAAAACATGGTGTGCAGTGTGAGTGCTTGTTGTGTTTTCTATTTGTAATGTATGATTTTTCCCGAGTTTGGGTGTTTTGAGTTAAAGCGAAATAGTGCTATATTTATGTTTCTTATGAGTGTGTTGTTTGGCTATGAAAGGTGTAGTTATAATATTTCTAGTTCTAGTAGGAAAGCTGGGCTAGCCGGTTAGGCAGGATTTTTGTTCTTTTATTTAAATGTAAAGTTTGGGTTTATGTTATTTCATGTTGTTGTTTTCCGTTATGGCAAAGTTGTGCTGGTTTATGTTTTGTTATGATTTGTATTTTTCTAATAAAAGATTTACAGGATATAACTCAGGATCAGTACAGGATAAGTAATGTATGTACACAGTGACCTCACCAGCAGAATAGTGAGTACAGCTCTTTAGAATAATACAGGATATAACTCAGGATCAGTACAGGATAAGTAATGTAATATATGTACATAGTGACCTCACCAGCAGAATAGTGAGTACAGCTCTTTAGAATAATACAGGATATAACTCAGGATCAGTACAGGATACGTACGGGGGAGGGGATTATCAGATTATGCAAGTGAGGGGAGGATACCCCCGGCGGTGGGTCCCTTGCTGCGGCCTTGATCCTGGAAGCGGCCGTGTGGGGACTGAGAGGAGCGGGAGACTCTCTATGCTCCGCTCTTCTCTATGATGCCGCCCGTGACGTTGTACCACACGTCACGTCACGTGACCATCTCCCAGACAGCCATTGCGGTACTGGCTGCCTGGGAATGAGTGACGGCGGCGGCGAACATAAAAAGGTAGCGTGCGGCGCAAACCCGCCCCCCCGCCCACTCCTACTAACATTTTGGCCGGGCCCCTGACGCCTGGCCCGCCAGCCTTTATCAGCTTTATGGGGCAAAAGGGGAGAGCTGCTTTTGGGCCCCCAGGAATTACAGGGCCCGGTGCAGCTGCCCCTTTTGCTCCACACCCGGCACACCCTGTGCGCACGCCTATGAGTGTACATGGGTGACAGAGGGGTGTAGAGGAGTGTACATGAGTGACAGAGGGGTGTAGAGGAGTGTACATGGGTGACAGAGGGGTATAGAGGAGTGTACATGGGTGACAGATGGGTGTACATGGGTGACAGAGGGTTGTAGAGAAGTGTAAATGGGTGACAGGGGTGTAGAGAGGTGTACAAGGGTGATAGATGGGTGTAGAAGAGTGAACATGGGTGACGGGGGCATAGGGGTGACAGAGGGGTGGACAGGGGGTGGACATGGGTGACAGGAGGGTGGAGAGGGGAGACAGGGGGTCAGAGGGGTGGACAAGGGGGTAATAGAGGGACAGGAGTGACAGAGGGGTGGACTGGGGTAACAAAGGGACAGATGGGTGAACAGGAGGGTGGACATGGGTGACAGAGTGGGGGTGGACATGGGTGACGGGGGGTGGACATGGGTGACGGGGAGGATTACATGGGTGACGGGGGAGGGATTACATGGGTGGCGGGGGAGGGATTACATGGGTGACGGGGGAGGGATTACATGGGTGACAGGGAGGGTGGACATGGGTGACAGGGAGGGTGGACATGGGTGACAGGGAGGGTGGACATGGGTGACAGGGAGGGTGGACATGGGTGACAGGGGCGTTGGACATGGGTGACAGGGAGGGATTACATGGGTGACAGGGAGGGATTACATGGGTGACAGGGAGGGATTACATGGGTGACAGGGAGGGATTACATGGGTGACAGGGAGGGATTACATGGGTGACTGAGGGGTGGACATGGGTGACTGAGGGGGTGGACATGGGTGACGGGGGGTGGACATGGGTGACAGAGGGGTGTACATGGGTGACAGGTGTGTAGAGGAGTGTACATGGGTGGCAGAGGGGTACAGAGGAGTGTACATGGGTGACAGATGGGTGTACATGGGTGACAGAGGGTTGTAGAGAAGTGTAAATGGGTGTCAGAGGGGTGTAGAGAGGTGTACAAGGGTGATAGATGGGTGTAGAAGAGTGAACATGGGTGACGGGGGCATAGGGGTGACAGAGGGGTGGACAGGGGGTGGACATGGGTGACAGGAGGGTGGAGAGGGGAGACAGGGGGTCAGAGGGGTGGACAAGGGGGTAAAAGAGGGACAGGAGTGACAGAGAAGGGTGGACTGGGGTAACAAAGGGACAGATGGGTGAACAGGAGGGTGGACATGGGTGACAGAGTGGGGGTGGACATGGGTGACAGGGGGTGGACATGGGTGACGGGGGGATTACATGGGTGACGGGGGAGGGATTACATGGGTGACGGGGGAGGGATTACATGGGTGACAGGGAGGGTGGACATGGGTGACAGGGAGGGTGGACATGGGTGACAGGGAGGGTGGACATGGGTGACAGGGAGGAAGGACATGGGTGACAGGGGGGGTGGACATGGGTGATAGGGGGGGTGGACATGGGTGACAGGGGGGGTGGATATGGGTGACAGGGGGGGTGGACATGGGTGACAGGGAGGGTGGACATGGATGACAGGGGGGGATTACATGGGTGACATGGAGGGATTACATGGGTGACAGGGAGGGATTACATGGGTGATAGAGATGGACAGGGAGGTAAACAAGGCAGATATGGCTGACAGGGGGGGGTGGACATGGGTGATAGAGATGGACAGGGAGGTAAACAAGGCAGACGTGGCTGACAGGGGGGGTGGACATGAGTGACGGGGTCGGGGGGGAGGGGTAGAGTGTGGACCTGGGTGACGGTGGGGGGATTTAGACAGGGTTGAGAAGGTGAACAGAGGGGTGGAAAGGGTACGGTACCTTAAGCAAGCCGGCCCGCACAGCTTGCAGTTCCACAGGAGGCACGGGAGTACGGCGCTGGTGCAGCTCGTTCCGCCCCAGGGCACCATATCCGGCTCACTGCGCCGCAAGGGAGAGGGGGACGGAGGGGGACACAGGAGACGGAGAGTGAAGGAGGGGGATGCGGGGGACACAGGGAACAGATGGGGAAGGAGGGGAACACGGGTCACGCGGCAGACGCAGGGGACGGAGGGGAACACAGGAAACGCAGGAGATAGAGGGGGACGCTGTGTGCGCAGTGCGCACGCAGACTTCCCTTCCCCCCTGCGCCGTCAGGCCGGGGCGGGACATTTAAAAAAAAATAATAGTAAAAAATAAAAAAAATCACGGCAAAATCCAGCGGCACCACGGGCAGTGCTGAACGGCACACACGTGTGCCGCGGCACCGCGGTTGGGAATCACTGCTATATACTGACCCCCATATATATGAATGTATACTATATACTGACCACATATATATGAATGTATACTATATACTGACCCCCGTATATATGAATGTATACTATATACTGACCCCCATATATGAATGTATATTATATACTGACCCCCATATATATGAATGTATACTATATACTGACCCCCATATATATGAATGTATATTATATACTGAAACCCCATATATATGAATGTATACTATATACTGACCCCCATATATATGAATGTATATTATATACTGACCACATATATATGAATGTATACTAAATACTGACCCCCGTATATATGAATGTATACTATATACTGACCCCCATATATGAATGTATATTATATACTGACCCCTATATATATGAATGTATACTATATACTGACCACATATATATGAATGTTTACTATATACTGACCCCATATATATGAATGTATACTATATACTAACCCCCATATATGAATGTATACTATATACTGACCCCCATATATATGAATGTATACTTTATACTGACCCCATATATATGAATGTATACTATATACTGACCCCCATATATATGAATGTATACTATATACTGACCCCCATATATATGAATGTTTACTATATACTGACCACACATATGAATGTATACTATATACTGACCCCCATATATATGAATGTATACTATATACTGACCCCCATATATATGAATGTATACTATATACTGACCCCCATATATGAATGTATACTATATACTGACCACACATATGAATGTATACTATATACTGACCCCCATATATATGAATGTATACTATATACTGACCCCCATATATATGAATGTATACTATATACTGACCCCCATATATGAATGTATACTATATACTGACCCCCATATATATGAATGTATACTATATACTTACCCCCATATATATGAATGTATACTATATATTGACCACATATATGAATGTTTACTATATACTTAGCAACCAATCAGATCGCTTCTTTCATTTTTGAATAGGCCTCTGAAAAATGAAAGAAGCAATTTGATTGGTTGCTATGGGCAACTCAGCAGCTTTTCCAGGAAAGTAAAGTTTAACCACAACACTGTAACACTGTCCACCCTGGGACTCGAACCAGTGACGGTTTCCCATCCCACTGTACTGCCGAGACGGTCCTGCTTATCTTACATGCAGTGAGATCCCCATAGACCACAATTAGCCTATTGGTTTTATTGGGCAAAAAATCACAGAGTTGATGCACTAGTCACAGTTCTCTATACCATTAATGAAGGGAGGGCTCAATATTCGCAAATTTGCGCATATGCGCACAAATTTTCACATATGCGCAAAAAAAGCGAATATTCGTAATTATGAATATATAGTGCTATATTTGCAATATTTGCAAATTCGCGAATATGCTATATTCGCGATTAAAATTTGAATTGCGAATATTCGTGAGCAACACTAGTCGCTGCAAATACAGTGAAGGAGTTTAAACATGCATGGGATAGGCATAAGGCTATCCTTCATATAAGATAGGGCCAGGGACTATTGATAGGATTCAGATTATTGGGCAGACTAGATGGGCCAATTGGTTCTTATCTGCCGACACATTCTATGTTTCTATACTGTATGGATATCAGAAAAATGGTTCCAAGCTCTTATTTCTTTATTAAATTCACTACTTTGGGGCAGGAAAGCACGAGAATGAAATATGTTTCTTTAACGTTAGCTGAGCACGATGGGGGTTGGGCACTTTTTTTTTTTTTTTAGGTACTTTTTAGCACTAAAATTGCAGACTATTATGAGAAGGAGGGAAAATGTAGTCCTATTTTTTCTCTCTAAGGGTATGTTCACACTACGGAATTCCCGCGGAAATCCACGGGCGGAATTCCGCAAGCCGAATTCCACGGGCGGAACTCCGAGAGCCGAATTCCGCGGTGTGAACTTAACATTAATGTGAATGGGTTTCCGCGAGAGCCGTTCACACTGCGGAATTTCAGCGCCAATGAAATTGTTCCGCCCAAAGAAAGAACATGTTCATTCTTTGCACGGAAGTCCGCGAGCACTGCATAGCTGTCAATGGTGACGGCTCAGTGCCGCCCGGTCCTACCGCCACCGCCGGCTGCCAGTCTGAATCTTCGCTCACTGAATTCAGCGAGCGGAGATTCCATTCACACACTGTAGTGTGAACATACCCTAATGGGTCGTTATAAGGATATTTTTGAGATTTTGGAAGCTGGGATACTCACTACACCCATGCATATCTAGATAATTAAGTATGGGAGGAACTTAAAAAATGTTTAAAATCACATGGAGATTTGACTTTACTTCATTATGGTCGAATGAAGCACTTAAAGAATTCCTTAAAATTAAAGATTCACTCTTTTGGATGAAAAGGGGCTTATATATGTAAATCAATTATACGCTTTAGGTCAAATAAAGTCGTTTGAAGAGATAGCCCATAAGTGTGTGGGGGGAAGACAATCAGAAACATTGTTTTTAACAAATAAGTAACACAGATCATAAAGCAATAAAAGGAGAGATTGGAGATTTCAGGGATTCTATATATAAGAAAAGTTTAATTAGACTATTTCCTTATGCGAAGTTGCTGTCTCGGCATGCTGGGAGTTGTGGTTCTGCAGCGGTTGGGGGTTCACAGCTTGAAGACCACTGCTATAGAGGGTGCAAATGTATCTGAGCCCTGGAACTCAAATAATGTGAAATATGAGATGATCAAAATGGAGCCCCTGCACTAATTACTTGGGTTCTGAGGTCTGTAAGGTCCATAGTAAAAACATCAGGTTCTGTCTATAGCAGATACTAAATCATGGCAGCTCAAAGAAACAAGCAGTCATTCTGACATGTCACATGTGATGTCATAGACAGCTGGAGGCCTGACATCCCACTGACAGCCGCCCGAGCCTTCAGTCAGTTCCAGTGCGATTAGTGAGAATAGTGAGATTAGCGTCTTCTTCTTCTACTTGTCTGAAATGGAGCTAAAAGGACTGGGGTTCGTCCCCCTCCTGTTGGCGTTTTGGTGTGCGGCCTGGCTTGCCACCAGCTACATCATGACGGTCGTCCTCGGCCATGCAGCCTCGCCACTGATGAGCATCAGGTAAGATAAACAAGCACATGATTCTTATTTCATGGGTTGGGAGTGAGGAAATATCCATAATAACATTGGTTTCTTTTCCTTCACAGTGACGTGGGAAATGTCTTTCCCGAAAGCATATTATTCAGAATTGGATTCATAGGGATGTCCATTGGCACTTTGGTACTAACCTTTCTTATTTATAAGTATATGGTTATGCATACTGAAGAGTTCAGGGGTCATCAGGTCCTGATCCAGAGGATCCTGCTGGCCATTGTGTGGGCCTCCTGTTTTTCCACAGCTGTTATGCATGTATTGTCCCCCGAAGAATATCCCAGGATACACTTTGTCAGCACGATAATTTCCATTACATGTGAAGCCTTATACTACCTTGGGCAGTCCATCCAGATGTATAAATTACCAGGAGCAAAAAAAGTCATCCACCATAGTAGATGCACCTGCTGTGGCCTGACTTTTGTCTGTGTAGTTTTCTATTTTGGATATGAAACATTAAAGGAATTATTCCATAATGATGAAGACTGGGACGAGATCCGTGAAATCCCCATCATAATCATCGAGTGGGTGATGCTTCTACTGATCCTGATAAACATCGTGACCTATTATTCCACCATGCAGAGGTTATTGTTGACCGTCTCCAGAAACAGCTGCACACTCTCTCTTAGAGTAAAAATTGATGACTTCGGGGTGTAGACCACCACGGGGGCCATCAAGTGGACTTCTGGGAGAGATACTGCACAGGACACGGAAAACATCTAAAGAAGAATAACTGGGGGACTACATATGGTGCCAGTAATCATGACACAATAATATGAGCTGGTGATATTACCTATACAAAAAAAAATAAAAAAAATAATAAAAAAATATTGGTGTGTGAAGTGTAATACCTAGTTAGAAAAACAGAATCAAATTCATCATTATAACCCCCCTCTGCATTACCCTGTTTATTATTTTTCAAGCAAGCACTTTGTTCTAATTCGTCCACTCTCTGGCGTGCTCCTTGTATAAGGGGTTTGGGATACCCTTTTTGTTTAAAACGATCCTCCAGGTTCTCTAGTTGTTGTAGGTATTTTTGTGTGGAAGAACAATTCCTTCGGATTCTTTTCATTTGACCTAATGGAATGTTCTTCTTCCATTATTTAAGATGGCAACTGTTAAAGTCGAGGTATCTGTTTGCATCCACCTCCTTAAAATAGTTGGCAGTATGCGAACAGCCATCCTGAATATAGATATTTAAATCCAGGAACTCACATTTTTTGGGGGGACTGATGCAGCGCTGCCTTTGGATATCTCTGGCTCTGCCATAGCGCTTTTTTTGAGGGGGCGTGTCGGCTGCCCCTTCGTCTGGTGGTCAACACTAGTGTTGCTCGCAAATATTCGCAATGCGCGAATTCGCGAATATTCGCCAATATAGCACTATATATTCGAAATTACGAATATTGTTTTTTTTTTTTTCACAATACACATCACAGTGATCATCCCTCTCTGCTTCCAGCTTGTGTGGTGTAAAGAAGGCTCTAATACTACTGTGTGAGACTGGCGTATGAATTTTCGCATATGGGAAAATTTGCTTATGCACATTTTCATTTATGCAAATTTTCGCATATGCAAAAATATTACGCGAATATTACGAATATGCGAATTTAGCGAATATATGACGAATATTTGTCCATATATACGCGAAATATCGCGAATTCGAATATGGCCTATGCTGCTCAACACTAGTCAACACGCGCTATCTGGCCAGCGAGCCAGGGCCCCGTACAGGAGATCACGGGGCCCCCCAGCAGTCGGACACCCCACAATCTGAAATGTATCCCCTATCCTTGGGATAGGGGATGTTTTTCAACACTGCACTACTCCTTTAATGGCCTCCAAAATGAAGTTCCTCTGATGTATGGGCATCAAGGGATCTTCCACTAAAAAAGATCACACAGCTTCCACTCCTCTGTCATGTGGGATGTTACTATATAATGAAGCAATATCTAGCGTTGCCCACATATAGTCCTCTTCCCGTATGATATCTTTCAATAGGGTTAATAAACGCCCATTTATCTCTGAGGTATGCTGGTAAAGACACCGCACATTTCTGTAACTGATGGTCTATATATTCAGATAAACATCTGGCAACTATCGGACGACCAGGTGTTTTTTTTTTCGGTCTTTATGTACATTAGGTAGAAAATAAAAATAAGGTACATTTGGTTTGGGGTTAAATATATATCATGTTTTTCCCTCTTAAAGGGGTACTACGCACCAAGACATCTTATCCCCTCTCCAAAGGACCCCCGTGATCTCGGTTGCGGCACCCTGTTGTCATCACTGCACAGAGAATACAGGGGCCAGCACATCGGCATAGCCATTGACTGTCCTGGCATGCTGGGAGTTTTGCTACAGCTGGAACTCTTTTTATTAGAAAAATATAAAACTTTTACAAAACACAAATACAATGCTTAATCAGCTGAAACATAAGGATGAAAAAGTAACAAATATAAACTCTTTGTTACAGAATAAAAGGACCTACCTAACCAACCAGCCCAGCTTAACTCAACTACCAAATAATGCCTGATACTACTAATTCTTACCTATTATCCTTCCAAACACACACACATACACACACACATTAATTACCAACAAAACATAAATATAGCTTTCCTTAATTAAGTTTTAACTGAAAACATCCGAATAGGAAACTTATCCCCACATACCATACACAAAATGCATTAAACAAAAATAAATAGGGCTAACTGCCATAAAAATAATAAGGAAATAAATAAAATAATTCCATCTTGGAAATACCATTAATTTTACACACAGACAACAACCAATACTCACAATACATATTAGATCATAACAACGAAAAAAATAAAAAAATAAAATAAAGTAAAAAAAAATAAAAAAATTTATAATAAAAAGAGGGCTTATTGCCATAACTAAAAATAATTCCAACTTGGAAATTTCATTTATTTATTTATTTTTTCCCCTTTCTCCTTTCCCTTCTCTTTAAACTATAGTAACACACACATGCATGGATACATTACCATAAGGGGGAAAAAATAAACACAATAATATCAACTAAAAGCTGGTCCGACTTCCTTTACCCAACAATGAGGTATAACACTATACAAAAATACATAAAACTATTTATACTTATGAAATACATGTAAACAAGAATAAAACCTAAAGAAAAATAACCTACACTATGAACTCTCCCATCACCCACACCACTCCCACTGGACATGGTCAGAGTTCGTGTATCACAGTGTTTTTTTTATTTATTATTATTTTTTTTTTACTGAAACAGTCATTGTCCATAAACTGACCCAAGTCAGACCCAAAGCATCACCCCCTCCCCCCAACAACCCCCACCCAACTTAAAATTAATCCCCCCCCCACTATTATTAACTAACTCAACAATGTACTAATTCACTACAACCACAGAAATAATATGAAAAACAAAGTAATACAGTACTTCAAACCCCCACCAGGCCCAAGATTGGTTGCCTGCAAGCCCTTTACATTCAAATTACAGAAAACAAAACAAAAAGCTAGAGTGACATGCATAGCCCACCACCAGGAAGAAGGATGGCAATCCTGATAAAACTAAGTTTCAAAATGCTTACCCTATGAACCTTACTTCTAACCCTATCGCTATCCCTTCATAAAACTGACCCTATACTCACCCTAACATCTATATACTGTCCCTAACCAAAATTAAGGTACATCAAAAGAAAACCCTCTCCACAGGAGAGAAGCCCTACTGGTACCAAGACTGCCATACTCCAAAGACCTGATCTTCCCGAGGTCACCAGTGATGTTCCTACATACCTCCACCTCGGAGAGGACTTTCTGTTGGGTCGATACTAAGCACCGTGCATTCCACGTGTAGTACCTAACCACTAAGCTAACTAAGAATAAAGTGCCCCGATCACGGCCACCCAGGTTCCTGAATGCCCCATAAGCCCACTCCGGATAGGAAAGGCCGGCAAGTTGACTCCAGCCGATGGAAGCACCCACCCTGTTGTAAACCCCTATATTAAAGGGACAATGAAGCAGGAAGTGGTCCATGCTTTCCAGCGTGTCCCCGTACTCTTCTCAGGGACATCCCCGGTCATCAGAGTTCCTGTACTTCAGGTTGTCCCTCACATATAGCTTCCCCTGAAAGCAGCGCCAGGCCAAGTCCCAAAACTTCTGGGGGATCCTTTTCATATTTAAAAGATGCAATCCCACCGTCAGATCCCGACCTGGGCAGTCCCTGAGCGCCAGAGGCTTCTGGAAGTGGGTCAACAGAACCCGTTTGTCAAGGAACTGCCTTGACTGGGTCCTGATCTCCCACACTCCCAGACCCCACCGACGTATCGCCTTCAGAGTCGGGGTAGCGTAAGCCGGAAGATATCCATGTGGTGTACGGAGGTCCTTCACTTGCCCTCCTGTCTCCCATTCCTGGAAGAAAGGCCGAAACCATTCCCTGCAGGAGAGTACCCACGGAGGAGCCCTCTCTGACCAGAGGTTTGCAATGTTGGCTTTCAAGAAGGTGTTCGTTAAGAACACCACAGGGTTTACCATAGATAAACCCCCTAGTCTCCTCGTGCGGTACGTAACCTCCCTCTTGACTAGGTTCAACCTGTTCCCCCATAACAGTTGGAAAAACAGGCTGTAGACCCTAGTGTAGTAAGCCTCTGGTAAAATACATACGCTGCCCAGATAGATAAACAAGGGGAGCAGGTACGATTTGATCAGGTGTACCCTTTCCCTGAGGGTCATAGACCAACCCTTCCACTGGTCCACCCTCTGAGTGGCATCCTGGAGCTTACCATCCCAGTTTTTGGTGGGATAATCATCCTGGCCGAATGTGATGCCCAAAACTTTTGCTGAGTCTTGGGGCCCTGGAAGGGTGTCCGGGAGATCAAACGTGGGGTCTCCCCCTCCCAGCCAGAGACTCTCACACTTATCCTGGTTGATCTTAGACCCGGATGCCTCCGAGTAGCGGTCCACTTCCGACATCACCACATCGGCCTCCTCTCTCGAGGAGAGGAAAATGGTGACATCATCAGCGTACGCCACCACTCTCTGGGCGACACCCGGCTCCGCCAGAATCATCCTGACTCCCGCCAATGGTCCGCAACTCACCCTCCTAAGGAAGGGATCGATCGCAAATACATATAAGAGCGGGCTCAAAGGACAACCCTGACGGACTCCAGACCCCACCTCAAAGAGCGGCCAGACCACCCGTTCACCAGCGGGAAACTCTCTGCCCCTGCATACAAGATCTTAAGCCAATTAACAAAAGTACACGGTAGGCCATATCTCAGGAGGACGGACCAGAGGTAGTCATGGTTCACTCGATCAAATGCTTTGGCCTGATCCAAGGAAAAGTAAGTACCCCTTCCAGAGACCCGCACTACTCCGCTCCACTGCCTCCCTGACACTGAGGACAGCACTTAAGGTGCTTCGGCCTGGAACAGAGCAGTGCTGAGCCCCTGAAAGGAGCCGGGGTGCAAACTTCACCAGCCGATTAAACAGTATCTTGGCCAGAAGCTTCCTGTCTGTAGGTGCGAGTAGAAGGATCTGACGACCTCCAGGATCCCTGATCTGGACCGATTCAGAGATCCCGTACTATCAATCAGTCCTGAGACTACTTTACTACTCACTGACATCTTGCAGTTCCTGTAAGGGTCGGGCGAGCGGTACTTCCCGTAATCCCTCTCAAAAACCAAAGATGCTTGCCTATCGTACTGACACCTCATCAGCAAGGACTTCACTCTGGAGATATCCTCTCGGCTACCTCCAGTCGAGACGAGAAGCTCGAGTTTCCTCCTCAGTCCCTGATACAGGCGATACCTGTTTAGGGACCTGAGGCTCGAGAGCTGGCGGAAGAACCCCGCAACCTGCTTCTTGAATATCTCCCACCACTCAGACTTACTACTACAAAAGTCCAGTAAAGGTACCTGACTTTGAAGAAAATCCTCAAAGGACTGTCTTATCTCTGTTTCCTCCAGGAGGGACAAATTCAGCTTCCAATAACCTTTTCCCATCCGGGGGGTCTCTGAAACATTCAGGGAAAACAAAATCATACAGTGGTCGGAGAACTCCACCTCAACCACGGACACTGCGGAAGAGACGGCTTCCTCCTTTAAATAAAACCTGTCTATCCTAGACCTGCTGCTACCTCGATGAAAGGTGAAACCCGCGTGGCCTGAGGGGCTCCGGATGTGGGCATCCTCTAGGCGAGCTTCCCTGACTATATTACTAAGGGCCACACAGTCATAAGCCAGCCGATCATTGGAACCTCTCCTATCTTGGGACCTCGTGACATTATTGAAGTCCCCTCCAAAGATCACTTGCCGGCTAGTAAAAAGAAAGGGTTTAATCCTCATAAAGAGATCCTTACGGCCCCACTTTGTTTGTGGGGTGTAGATGTTAATGAGCCGGAGCTCTTGTCCCTTCATGAAGACATCTAAGATCAGGCACCTCCCCATTTCTAACTCAATGACCCGTCTGCATTCGACCGGAGCGGTAAAAAGGACCGCCACCCCACTATACGGCTCAGCCACAAGAGACCAGTGGGAGGGGCCGCGCCTCCACTCTCTTCTGGCTTTCACCAGAGAGGCTAGATCTGACAACCTGGTCTCCTGTAAAAAGAAAATGTCGGCTTCAACACGGCCGAGAAAATCAAAGGCTGCGAATCTAGCCGTATCAGACTTTATACTGGCACAATTAATAGATGCCAGCGTCAATGGGGTGAGTGCTGCCATCCTGGGTAATTGAGTTAGACGGCCTTACCCATTATTTTTTCTTGCCCTTCTTCTTCACCGCCTCATCCCCTGAAGAAGAAGGAGCATTCTTACTTTCTTTAGATCTCTTTTTTGACTCAGACTGATCCATCTGGCTCCCATCTCCATCTGGCCCTGAGTTAGCCCTGCCCTCCGAGGAAGATGCCTCAACAGGACAGGACCCAGTTCCCCCTGGAGGCTCCAATCCCTCAGGCACCCCATCCTCGCCACCCCCCTCCAATGAGGGGGAGGAGATGGTATCAAGGACAAGGTACCTGTTCGATAGGTCAATCAGAAGGGGGGCAGGTAAGCTTCCTTTTAGGACCTGGCCTTTAGCACCTGAAATAGAGGACTGAGACTTCCCCTTTACAACTTTTTTGCCCTTGTCTTTTTTCGGCCTTTCCCTTTCCTCCTCATCCACACTTTTATAGTGGGAGGAATCAGAAAAGATCAGCCTCTTTGCCTTCCTCTTCGCGAATCCTCCTAATCTCCTCATCCAACACACCATCCCCCAGGGTCTCAGCAACATCTGGGCTAGTGACAGGAGCAGGGCCAGGAGCTACCCCCGCCACCTGAGAACTCTCCAGCTCCCTGCTCCTTCTGCGGTTTTCCTCTCGCCTTAGTTTGGCAGGCCCCTTCTTGCTCTTCATTAACCCTTTTGCTCCTTCACCCATGCCCGTACCCTCCCCAGCCGGGGCAACCCTAAAGCTCTCCCCAGCTGGAGCGGCCACCAAACGGGAAAAGGCGCTGGGGCAACGCTTGAAAGGGTGTCCTAGGACAACACACAGATGACACCGGATCTGCCCACAGGATGCAGCCAAATGACCAGCCCCACCACAAAAAGCGCAAACTTGCACAGTGCAGGCTGCGCTAAAATGGGTAGGACTACCACACCTGTGGCAGACTTTAGGCTGCCCCTGGTAGAAGACTTGGATTCTGTCACGTCCGAGTAAGGCTGCCGATGGGATGTGGGCAACTGTGCTCCCTGAACGCCTAAGTTTGACGGAAAACGTCCAGGCCCCAGACCAGATCCCGTGCTCATCAAGATTTTTCTTGGGCATGTCCGTCACATCCCCATAACGACCGAGCCAGGTCATGATGTCGTAGCAAGACAGCGACTCGTTACGGGTCAAAACGGTCACTCTCTTGGTTTGGTTCTGCCGGGATATCGCTTTTACAGCGAAATCCCGCCAGCCGGGCTCGTTCTTCACCATCTCGTAATTCGACCAGAAAAGTTCAAGACCCTCTGGCCGAACAAAGCTGATGTCGAACTCAGAAGAACCATAGGGGTGAATCAGGGCAAAGATGTCACTCGCCCTGAACTCCATCTGAAGGAGGAGCTCAACCACCCTTGCCCGGGGCGGGCACGCTGTCACGATGCCGGCTGGCAGGTAGTGGATCCTCTGTGCCAGAGAGGGATTGGCGTGGACCGTGCTAGTGGATCGGTTCTAAGTCACTACTGGTTTTCACCAGAGCCCGCCGCAAAGCGGGATGGTCTTGCTGCGGCGGTAGTGACCAGGTCGTATCCACTAGCAACGGCTCAACCTCTCTGACTGCTGAAGATAGGCGCGGTACAAGGGAGTAGACAGAAGCAAGGTCGGACGTAGCAGAAGGTCGGGGCAGGCAGCAAGGATCGTAGTCAGGGGCAACGGCAGGAGGTCTGGAACACAGGCTAGGAACACACAAGGAAACGCTTTCACTGGCACAATGGCAACAAGATGCGGCGAGGGAGTGCAGGGGAAGTGAGGTATAAATAAGGAGTGCACAGGTGAACACACTAATTAGAACCACTGCGCCAATCAGCGGCGAAGTGGCCCTTTAAATCGCAAAGACCCGGCGCGCGCGCGCCCTAGGGAGCGGGGCCGCGCGCGCCGGGACAGGACCGACGGAGAGCGAGTCAGGTACGGGAGCCGGGGTGCGCATCGCGAGCGGGCGCCACCCGCATCGCGAATCGCATCCCGGCTGGAGGCGGTATCGCAGCGCCCCGGGTCAGTGGATCTGACCGGAGCGCTGCAGTGACGAGAGTGTAGCGAGCGCTCCGGGGAGGAGCGGGGACCTGGAGCGCTCGGCGTAACAGTACCCATCCCCTTGGGTCTCCCCCTCTTCTTAGAGCCTGAGAACCTGAGGACCAGACTTTTGTCTAGAATATTGTCCTCAGGTTCCCAGGATCTCTCTTCTGGACCACAACCCTCCCAATCAACTAAAAAAAAAGTTTTCCCTCTGACCTTCTTGGATGCCAGAATCTCTTTGACGGAGAAGATGTCCGAGGAGCCGGAAACAGGAGTGGGGGAAACAAGTTTGGGAGAGAAACGGTTGATGATAAGTGGTTTAAGAAGAGAAACGTGAAAGGCATTAGGGATACGAAGAGAAGGAGGAAGAAGAAGTTTGTAAGAGACAGGATTAATCTGGCACAAAATTTTGAAAGGACCAAGATAGCGTGGTCCCAACTTGTAGCTAGGGACACGGAAGCGGACATATTTAGCGGAGAGCCATACCTTGTCTCCAGGAGAAAAAATGGGAGGAGCTCTTCTTTTCTTATCAGCAAACTTCTTCATGCGTGATGAAGCCTGTAAGAGAGAATTTTGGGTCTCTCTCCATATGGTGGAAAGATCACGAGAAATTTCATCCACAGCGGGCAGACCAGAGGGCAAGGGGGTAGGGAGGGGAGGAAGAGGGTGACGGCCGTACACCACGAAAAATGGGGATTTGGAGGAAGATTCAGAGACTCTGAAGTTATACGAGAATTCGGCCCATGGTAGAAGATCTGCCCAATCATCCTGGCGGGAGGAAACAAAATGTCGTAAATAATCACCCAAGACCTGGTTAATTCTTTCTACTTGTCCATTGGATTGAGGATGATATGCAGAAGAAAAGTTTAATTTAATCTTGAGTTGTTTACAGAGAGCCCTCCAGAATTTTGACACGAATTGGGCGCCTCTATCCGAGACGATCTGCGTGGGCAACCCGTGAAGACGAAAAATGTGTACAAAAAATTGTTTAGCCAACTGAGGCGCTGAAGGAAGACCAGGAAGAGGGATGAAATGTGCCATTTTGGAGAATCGATCAACGACCACCCAAACAACAGTGTTGCCACGGGATGGGGGTAAGTCTGTAATAAAATCCATACCAATCAGAGACCAAGGCTGTTCGGGGACAGGCAGAGGATGAAGAAAACCAGCGGGCTTCTGGCGAGGAGTCTTATCCCGGGCACAGACAGTGCAGGCTCGCACAAAGTCCACGACATCCGTCTCCAGAGTCGGCCACCAATAGAAGCGAGAGATGAGTTGCACAGATTTCTTGATGCCTGCATGACCTGCGAGATGGGAGGAGTGACCCCATTTGAGGATTCCGAGGCGTTGGCGTGGAGAGACGAAGGTCTTTCCTGGAGGAGTTTGCCTGATGGAGGCTGGAGAAGTGGAAATCAGGCAGTCAGGAGGAATGATGTGTTGCGGAGAGAGTTCAACTTCCGAAGCATCCGAGGAACGAGAGAGAGCATCGGCCCTAATGTTCTTATCGGCAGGCCGAAAGTGAATTTCAAAATTAAATCGGGCAAAGAACAGAGACCACCTGGCCTGGCGAGGATTCAGCCGTTGGGCAGACTGGAGATAGGAGAGGTTCTTGTGATCGGTGTAAATAATAACTGGAAATCTTGATCCCTCCAGCAGATGCCTCCATTCCTCAAGTGCTAATTTAATGGCTAGAAGCTCTCGATCCCCGATGGAGTAGTTCCTCTCCGCCGGAGAGAAGGTCCTAGAAAAAAACCACAAGTAACAGCATGCCCGGAAGAATTTTTTTGTAGAAGGACCGCTCCAGCTCCTACAGAGGAGGCATCAACCTCCAATAGGAAGGGTTTAGATGGGTCAGGTCTGGAGAGCACGGGAGCCGAAGAAAAGGCAGACTTGAGCCGTTTAAAGGCGTCTTCCGCTTGAGGAGGCCAAGACTTGGGATTGGCATTTTTTTTGGTTAAAGCCACGATAGGAGCCACACCGGTAGAAAAATGTGGAATAAATTGCCTGTAATAATTGGCGAACCCCAAAAAACGTTGGATAGCACGGAGTCCGGAGGGGCGTGGCCAATCTAAGACGGCAGAGAGTTTGTCTGGATCCATTTGTAGTCCCTGGCCAGAGACCAAGTATCCTAGGAAAGGAAGAGATTGGCATTCAAACAGACATTTCTCTATCTTGGCATAAAGTTGATTGTCACGAAGTCTCTGAAGAACCATACGGACATGCTGGCGGTGTTCTTCTAGATTGGCAGAAAAAATCAGGATATCGTCCAGATATACAACAACACAGGAGTATAAGAGATCACGAAAAATTTCATTAACAAAGTCTTGGAAGACGGCAGGGGCGTTGCACAGGCCAAAGGGCATGACCAGATACTCAAAGTGTCCATCTCTAGTGTTAAATGCCGTTTTCCATTCATCCCCCTCTCTGATGCGGATGAGATTATAAGCACCTCTTAAGTCCAGTTTGGTAAAGATGTGGGCACCTTGGAGGCGATCAAAGAGTTCAGAGATGAGGGGTAGGGGGTAGCGGTTCTTTACCGTGATTTTATTAAGACCGCGGTAGTCAATGCAAGGACGTAGAGAGCCATCTTTTTTGGACACAAAGAAAAATCCGGCTCCGGCAGGAGAGGAGGATTTACGGATAAAGCCCTTTTTTAAATTTTCCTGGATGTACTCAGACATAGCAAGAGTCTCTGGGGCGGACAGAGGATAAATTCTGCCCCGGGGTGGAGTAGTGCCCGGGAGGAGGTCAATAGGACAATCATAAGGCCTGTGAGGAGGTAGAGTCTCAGCTTGTTTTTTGCAAAAAACATCCGCAAAGTCCATATAGGCCTTAGGGAGACCGGTTACAGGGGGAACCACAGAGTCACGGCAAGGGGTACTGGGAACCGGTTTTAGGCAGTCCTTGAAACAAGAGGGCCCCCAACTCTTGATCTCCCCAGTGGACCAATCCAGGGTTGGGGAATGGAGTTGAAGCCAGGGTAGTCCAAGGAGAATTTCGGAAGTGCAATTGGGGAGGACCAAAAATTCAATCTTCTCGTGATGAGGTCCGATGCACATTAGAAGGGGCTCCGTGCGGAAACGTATGGTACAGTCCAATCTTTCATTGTTTACACAATTGATGTAGAGGGGTCTGGCGACACTGGTCACCGGGATGTTGAACCTGTTGACGAGAGAGGCCAAAATAAAATTTCCTGCAGATCCGGAATCCAAGAAGGCCATAGTAGAGAAGGAGAAGGCAGAGGCAGATATCCGCACAGGCACAGTAAGACGTGGAGAAGCAGAGTAGACATCAAGGACTGTCTCACCTTTGTGCGGAGTCAGCGTACGTCTTTCCAGGCGGGGAGGACGGATAGGACAATCCTTCAGGAAGTGTTCGGTACTGGCACAGTACAGGCAGAGATTCTCCATGCGGCGTCGTGTCCTCTCTTGAGGTGTCAGGCGAGACCGGTCGACCTGCATAGCCTCCACGGCGGGAGGCACAGGAACGGATTGCAGGGGACCAGAGGAGAGAGGAGCCGGGGAGAAAAAACGCCTCGTGCGAACAAAGTCCATATCCTGGCGGAGCTCCTGACGCCTTTCGGAAAAACGCATGTCAATGCGAGTGGCTAGATGAATGAGTTCATGTAGGTTAGCAGGGATTTCTCGTGCGGCCAGAACATCTTTAATGTTGCTGGATAGGCCTTTTTTAAAGGTCGCGCAGAGGGCCTCATTATTCCAGGATAATTCTGAAGCAAGAGTACGGAATTGTACGGCGTACTCGCCAACGGAAGAATTACCCTGGACCAGGTTCAACAGGGCAGTCTCAGCAGAAGAGGCTCGGGCAGGTTCCTCAAAGACACTTCGAATTTCCGAGAAGAAGGAGTGTATAGAGGCAGTGACGGGGTCATTGCGGTCCCAGAGCGGTGTGGCCCATGACAGAGCTTTTCCAGACAGAAGGCTGACTACGAAAGCCACCTTAGACCTTTCAGTAGGAAACTGGTCCGACATCATCTCCAAGTGCAGGGAACATTGGGAAAGAAAGCCACGGCAGAATTTAGAGTCCCCATCAAATTTATCCGGCAAGGATAGTCGTAGACCAGAAGCGGCCACTCGCTGCGGAGGAGGTGCAGGAGCTGGCGGAGGAGATGATTGCTGAAGCTGTGGTAGTAGCTGCTGTAGCATCACGGTCAGTTGAGACAGCTGTTGGCCTTGTTGCGCTATCTGTTGTGACTGCTGGGCGACCACCGTGGTGAGGTCGGCGACAACTGGCAGAGGAACTTCAGCGGGATCCATGGCCGGATCTACTGTCACGATGCCGGCTGGCAGGTAGTGGATCCTCTGTGCCAGAGAGGGATTGGCGTGGACCGTGCTAGTGGATCGGTTCTAAGTCACTACTGGTTTTCACCAGAGCCCGCCGCAAAGCGGGATGGTCTTGCTGCGGCGGTAGTGACCAGGTCTTATCCACTAGCAACGGCTCAACCTCTCTGACTGCTGAAGATAGGCGCGGTACAAGGGAGTAGACAGAAGCAAGGTCGGACGTAGCAGAAGGTCGGGGCAGGCAGCAAGGATCGTAGTCAGGGGCAACGGCAGGAGGTCTGGAACACAGGCTAGGAACACACAAGGAAACGCTTTCACTGGCACAATGGCAACAAGATCCGGCGAGGGAGTGCAGGGGAAGTGAGGTATAAATAAGGAGTGCACAGGTGAACACACTAATTAGAACCACTGCGCCAATCAGCGGCGAAGTGGCCCTTTAAATCGCAAAGACCCGGCGCGCGCGCGCCCTAGGGAGCGGGGCCGCGCGCGCCGGGACAGGACCGACGGAGAGCGAGTCAGGTACGGGAGCCGGGGTGCGCATCGCGAGCGGGCGCCACCCGCATCGCGAATCGCATCCCGGCTGGAGGCGGTATCGCAGCGCCCCGGGTCAGTGGATCTGACCGGAGCGCTGCAGTGACGAGAGTGTAGCGAGCGCTCCGGGGAGGAGCGGGGACCCGGAGCGCTCGGCGTAACACACGCATCTTTACCCCTCCAAATCAGACGGGCCACATTCCTACGGTTACTATCCTGCCCGGGAGTCGGGAGGGACCACATCACCTCCCCATTCTGTTCTTGGAAGGCACCCAGACCATGCCTCTCTATCCAAAAAGACAGGTCAACCGAACCCCTCCCTTCTACCTCAATTGACCTATCACCCTTACGCAGAGCCTCCAGGAGGCGCCGCTGCAAGTGACCCCCAGAACCAGATGGAGACGGAGACCCTCTTGATTCCCCGGCAGCGACGCTGGCATAGCTTCTAGCAGTCGCCACCAGGGGGGCAGCCGAACCAGCCCCTACTTCCTCAGTACTCTTTACTGATCCAGTGACATCCCTTTGCCTGCCTCCAGCACTCTTCTCTTGCACACCGATAGCATCCCTCTCTTGTACACCTCTAGCACCCCTCTCTCGCACACCGCTAGCATCCCTTTCTTGCACACCGCTAGCACCCCTCTCTCGCACACCGCTAGCACCCCTCTCTTGCACACCGCTAGCACCCCTCTCTTGCACACCGCTAGCACCCCTCTCTTGCACACCGCTAGCACCCCTCTCTTGCACACCGCTAGCACCCCTCTCTAGTACACCTCTAATGCCCCACTCTTGCACACTGCTAACATTTTCATGCAACATACCATCACCAAAATTTTCACTCTCTTTTGCACTCTTCCCTTTCACACTATTATCCTGGCTAAACTTTCCTGAGCTGGCCGGGTTATTTGCGTATGCCACGGGGGTTTGTGCTGCTGGTCCCGCCCCCGATGACCGCTTTTTCGGTTCTGGCGATGTTACTTCCAGTTCCAGTGATGACACTTCCTTCAACGCCGATGATGTTCCCAGTGAGAACTGCTTCACACTGGGTGGGATCTGTCCCTCCGGACGCACCCCCACCCCTCCTACAGCAGCCGACGTGGAGGGATTCCCCACAGCGTCAGTGCAACCTTCAGGAGCCACCTTACCCGACCGCCCGGGCTTTTCTACCAATCCAGACGCATGGACACTCCCCCCCCTCACAGAGGAGTGCCCTGCTATGCCCAGATCGCTCGGGGGACCGCCCCCCGAGCAGACAGCAACATCACCAAGCTCCGGCACTAGGACACGCCCCCTGCCCACCTGGGGTGGTCCTGCAGCATCGGAGTCGCCCACCTTAAGCCTGTCCTGCCCTTCCCTACCGACTGGACAGGCGGCTCCTTGGCGTCTGCAGCCATCTTAGAAACCTTATCCACCATGTACCCCCCATTCTGGCCCCGCTTTACAGCAAAAGCGGGGTCGGGCAGACTGGGGGGCCCACCAGCCTGAACCACCTTTTCAGATGGCCCAGACTGCTGGAGAGAAGAATAAACAAGTCTGGTGACCTCTCCTTTTTTCCTTTTATTTCTCCTCTTCCTCTTGCCCTTCACCTCAGTATCTGGGCCTAAGTCATTTCCAAATGAGAAGTTCTCAAAATGGGTAGGTGACTCTTGGAGCACAATCGCCTTCAGCAATCCACCACCAATTAACCCATTGCTGCTGCCGCTGTCGTCACTGCTGTCATCTGACGTTACAGGCAGGGCTACCTGAGCAGGATTTATGTATGAACTCTGGGTTGTGTCCTCCTCCTCTATTTCACTCTCCTCTGCACCACCATCTTGCTTCTCTTTAGCACCTTCCTCAGCACTGTCCTCTCTTTCTCCACCACCATCTTCCTCCACACTGTCCTCCTCAGCACTGTTCTATCTTTCTCCTCCACCATCCACCTCCACACCATCCTCCTCTGCACTGCTTTCGCTGTGACTGACCTCCTCCTCTCTTTCTGGGTTCTGCTGGCCTCTGAACCGACTTTCATTGCAGAGTTTTTCTCTGAAGATACCAGCCCCTTCCATGATCTCCATCCTCACCCTTTCTACCTCCTCAACCTCTTTTTTCAGGGTGCGCACTTTAGCCGAATACACTGGCCTTCGATTTTTTGAGGTGTAATCAGCCTGGTAACGGGCAAATTTTAAGTCCTCTCTTAGCCCACGAAGCATTTTGCCAAGACACTCATACTCCGCCATTTTTGCTTGGATTCGGGACCCAAAAGTGGCCAAAGACTCCCTGGGACCCAATGCCCCCCATTGCTGGGGTTCAGAGGTACCTTGCCTCCCCATGTTTCTCCTCAACTCCTCACCTTCATGCAGGTCTTTACCTGCAGCCTTGCTTGTAGCCTTCCTTGCAGCCTTGCGGCTTCCAGATATGGACGGTGGAGTTGGTTCTGCATTTCTGCGGATCCTGGAGGATCTCCGTACCCCATCCTGGGAGTTGGCCGTTGCAATGTCACCTCCACCTCCCGCCGGCCTGGTAAGGGAGATGGGGACGTTGGGGTTCATGCAGGGAAACCCTTCCCCGAAGGCTGCCACAAACCTGGGGGGGGGGGGGGGGAGGGCTGGTGAAAATCCTGCTGCTCTCTGGTTCTCTGGTTCTCCTGGAGCTGACGATCACACAACCACACCCTGAACAGGAAGTAGTGCAACAGCTGGAGACACCCTATTTGGAAAGCACTGCTGTAGGGTAATTTGGTGGTGGATGCAAATCCCTAATTTAGGCCTCAAATGCACATGGTGCTCTTTCACTTTGGAGCCCTCTCATATTTCAAGGCAACAGTTTTTGGTTACAAATTTTTTTTCTCTTCTTTTACCCCTTAAGAAAAGGTAAATTTTGGGTCTACACCAGCATGTTAGTGTAAACAGAGTGTACCATATACATTTGAGGCCTAAATTGGTGATTTGCACAGGGGTGGCTGGTAGTTACAGCAGTTCTGACATAAACATAAAAAACACCCATATGTGACCCCCATTTAGAAAACTACACCCCTCACGTAAAGTAACAAGGGGTATAGTGAGCCTTAACATCCCACAGGTGTTTGACAAATTTTTGTTAAAGTTGGAGGTGAAAATAAAAAAATGTATATTTTTTTCCCTAAAATGCTATTGTTACCCCAATTTTATCATTTTCACAAGGGGTAATAGGAAAAAAAGCCCAGCAAAATTTGTAACCCCATCTCTTCTGAGTCAGAAAATACCCCACATGTGGATGTAAAGTGCTCTGCGGGTGAACTACAGGGCTCAGAAGAGAAGGAGCACCATTGGGCTTTTGGAGAGAGAATCTGGCTGAAATTGAAGGCCATGTGCGTTTAGGCCTCCATGGTGCCAGAACAGTGAACCCCCCCCCCCACACACACACACACACACACACACATGTGACCCCATTTTGGAAACTACACCCCTAATAAGAAGTGCAGTGAGCATTTACATCTCACAGGTGTCTGATAGATTTTTTTGAGCAGTGGTCTGCCAAAAGAAAAATGAAAATTTTTCATTTGCACAGCCCACTGTTCCAAAGATCTGTCAAATGCCAGTGGGGTTTAACCCCTTAAGGAACCAGCCCATTTTCACCTTAAGGACCCAGCCATTTTTGCACATCTGACCATTGTCATTTTAAGCATTAATAACTCTGGGATACTTTTACTTTTCATTCTGATTCTGACATTGTTTTTTCGTGACATATTCTACTTCATGTTAGTGGTAAATTTTTGTCGAGGCTTGCATCATTTCTTGGTGAAAAATTCCAAAATTTGATGAAAAAATTGAAAATTTAGCATTTTTCTAACTTTGAAGCTCTCTGCTTGTAACAAAAACAGACATTCCAAATAAATAATATATTGATTCACAGATACAATATGTCTACTTTATATTTTCATCATAAAGTTGACAGGTTTTAACTTTTAGAAGATATCAGAGGGCTTCAAAGTTCAGCAGCACTTTTCCAATTTTTCACAACATTTTCTAAATTGGAATTTTTCAGGGACCAGTTCAGTTTTGAAGTGGATTTGAAGGGCCTTCATATTAGAAATACCCCACAAATGACCACATTATAAAAACTGCACCCCTCAAAGTATCCAAAATGACATTTGGGTAAGTGTGTTAACCCTTTAGGTGTTTCACAGGAATAGCAGCAAAGTGAAGGAGGAAATTCAAAATCTCCATTTTTTACACTCGCATGTTCTTGTAGACCCAGTTTTTGAATTTTTACAAGGGGTAATAGGAGAAAAAGCCCCCCAAAATTTGTAACCCAATTTCTCTAGAGTAAGGAAATACCTCATATGTGTATGTAAAGTGTTCGGCTGGTGCAGTAGAGGGCTCAGAAGGGAAGGAGCAACAATGGGATTTTGGAGAGTGAATTTTTGCTGAAATGGTTTTTGGGGGGCATGTCACATTTTGGAAGCCCCTATGGTGCCAGAAGAGCAGAAAACCCCCACATGGCATACCATTTTGGAAACTACACCCCTCAAGCCACGTACCAAGGGGTCCAGTGAGCCTTAACACCCCACAGGTCTTTTACGACTTTTCGTTAAATTTGGATGTGTAAATGAAAAAAAAAAAAAAAAAAGTTTCACTTCCAGGCAGTGGAAGAGAGGTGGTTGTGGTTGTGATAAATATAAAGCAAATACACTATGTTGAGCTAGCGATTGTTTGTCTGTATACAAGAGTGTGAAGCATACAAGTGAGTGAGTATAAAAGTGAGGGGACTTAAAATTAAGGGACTTTAAATTCAGGAAGTTTAAATTGAAATATTTGATTTTTTTTTCTTTTCTGTTAATTTTTGCAATCCCCAAATCTAGTATGACCTCCATGTTGGAAAAGGCAGTCCAGTGTGCATCTTGCGCAATGTATGCAATCCTTGAACAACAGTTTGAGGGTGCATATTGTTGTGCGAGATGTGTGCGAGTTGCTCATTTAGAAGCCCAGATCCTGGATCTAGAGGAGCAACTGGCAACACTGAGATGCATTGACAACCCGCAGAGTAGTCTCCTGCTCACTGAGCAGGTACTCTCTGGGGTCGGGTGGGGATGGATAGTGGGACGGAGGGGCAGGACAGTCAGGCAGTTAGCTGGGTTACAGTTAGAAAACGGGGTAGAGGGAAAAGTGTCAGGGAGGCTAGTCCTGAACTGGCACACCCCAACAAGTTTGCCCAGTTGGCAGATGAGGGGGATGTCATTTCAGAGCTAGCGGTACTGCAGCAGGACTCTGCCTCTGACCGCCAGGGGGGTGTCTGCTCCAGTAAGGAGGGAGGGAGGAGAGCAGGGCAGGCCAGACAGGTACTGGTAGTGGGGGACTCAATTATTAGGGGGACAGACAGGGTGATCTGTCACAAAGACCGGGATAGCCGAACAGTGTGTTGTCTTCCTGGCGCTCGAGTTCGGCACATCGCGGATCGGGTTGACAGGTTGCTGGGTGGGGCTGGAGAAGACCCAGCAGTCATGGTACATATTGGCACCAATGACAAAGTAAGAGGTAGATGGAGTGTCCTTAAAAATGATTTCAGGGACTTAGGCTGCAAGCTTAAGGCAAGGACCTCCAAGGTAGTATTTTCTGAAATATTACCTGTACCACGAGCCGTACCAGAGAGGCTGCGGGAGATAAGGGAGGTAAACAAGTGGCTCAGAAGCTGGTGTAGGAAGGAGGGGTTTGGGTTCATGGAGAACTGGGCAGACTTCGACTTTAAAGGAAACAGATTTCTGACTATAGCTAAAGACCATTATCTGTCCCAAATGGTGCAGGGCCTGACCAGAGGGGGCGCCCTACTAGACTTAATATTTACCAACGTACTGAAACTGGCAGAGTAATTAATGTGCAAGTAGATGGACACCGAGGAAATAGTGATCATAATGTAATACATTATAACTTGTTCTTCAATAAGGGAATCTCTCGAGGGGCCACAAAAACAATGAACTTTCGAAAAGCAAAGTTCGATCAACTCAGAGAAGCCCATAACAATATAAAATGGGATAATGTCCTCAAAAATAACAATACTGACACTAAATGGGAGACTTTTAAAAAATATCTTAAATTTTCACTGTAAGATGTATATACTTTATAGGAATAAAAGGGTCAGAAATAAAAGTAAACCAATATGGATGAATAAAAATGTTAAGGGGGCAATAAATGACTAAAATAAAGCATTTCAGTTACTAAAACAGGACAGCAGTGAAGAAGCATTAAAAAGCTATAGAGAAAAATGTGAAATATGTAAAAAACAGATAAAAGACGCAAAAATAGAGACAGAAAGACTCATTGCCAAAGAGAGTATGACTAACACCAAAATGTTCTTTAATTATATAAATAGCAAAAAGGTCAAAAATGAAAGTGTTGGCCCTTTAAAAAATGATGAGGAAGAAATTATAAACGGGGATCAGGAAAAAGCAAATATACTAAAATTCTTCTCCACTGTATTCACTGAGGAAAATGAAATGCCAGGTGAAATACAGTGTGATAAGGTAAGCTCCCCAGTACAGGTCACCTGTCTAACCCAGGAAGAAGTACAGTGCCACCTACAAAAAATCTAAATAGACAAATCACCAGGTCCAGATGGCATTCACCCCCATGTTCTAAAGGAATTAAGTAATGTAATAGACAGACGCGGAGGTGTTGAGGGGCATGTGTGGAACTCCGCTACTCCTTGCTGGGATTTGAATAGACTGGCCCAGACCCTTTCTTGTGGATGGAGAGTGGAGCTGAGTAAAACGATCAGACTTTACATGTGATGAATATCTAACAGTGCAGAAGCCGGTGAAACCATTGATTAATACCCCGGCAATATTCTGAACAGAAGCAGCCTCTTGCACTGGCCCCATGTGGAATGGACAATATTGGATGCCTGACTCTCTGCCTGGTCACTCCTCCTAGCGATTTGGAGAAACCGGGACTCATGGACTAAATTGAACAACTTGGTCTTAGCAGAATTCCTCTCTCATGAAATTGGACCCCTCCCTGGACCCAATAAGATCAGTGACTCTGGGGGGTGATTGCACTGTCTACCAGGGGGAGCGTGAATACGCTAATGATTCCGTAGTTGCATATTAGTATGCTATATTTGGTGGTGGATATTTCTGGATCAGGGTGTGATACCCTAGGTTTTAAGCGCTCCCCAGAGCCATATGGGACTGTGAATTCTTACTTTTGTATGCTGTAAATAACGGGATTTAAATTCTCGAGTGGGAGGGGCCTATGGTGTATAAAGTTGCTAAGTTGGTCCGTGATATCCCCGTAGTGATACATACACCCCACAAATATAAAGTGAAGAGAAATAGTGGGTGAAATGGCCCCTAAGGTGAACCCCAGAAGATCAGGGGGTAGCTCGCCACAAAAAGATAAGGGGGCTATGGGTAAATTGGATAAAATATGGAAGTCTCCAGCTGTGGGTATAAAAACTAGAACCCAGAAGGATCTCTCCCCTAGTAAAACAGGCTCTAGGTACTCGGTCTTGGCGGTGGAAGAAACTGAGGAAGGGCAGTCTGTGCCCCCTGTGGGAACACAGATGTTGGAGGAGATCTTGGGAGGGGTGAAAAAATCTAATTGTGCAATTGAGGAGATAAATAAACAATTAGGTGTGGTATCTACCGAGGTATCTCTGATAAGACACGATATGACTAAAATGAGAGATAGGATTTCCAGACTGGAGGAAGAAGCCCCTAAAACAGAAAATAGGATTAAGGTTTTGGAGGAGGAGGTTAATGACTTGAAAAAGGAGAGGACATCTGTTAAAGATAAGCTCACTGACCTTGAGGATAGATCCAGACGTTGTAATATAAGGATGGTGGGGTTTCCTGATGGGATGGTGGGGTTTCCTGAGGGGGTGGAGGGGGGGGGGGACTCTGCCATACAGTTTCTTAGTAGGTGGTTGAAGGAGGGGATAGGGGAAGGGCATCTTACTCCAATGTTTGGGATTGAACGAGCTCATCAGTGCCAAGGCGTATTCCCCCTCCGGGGGGTCCCCCTAGGACAATCCTAATTAAGTTATATACCTCCCAGGACAGGGATACTATCCTTAGGAGGGCAAGAGAGATGAGGGACCTACAGTATAATGGACAGAATATTTTTCTATATCCGGATTTCTCTTGGGAGACCCAGAGGAAAAGGGCATCCTTTCGGGAGATAAAAAGGCGGCTAAAGAACGCAGGGGTGCCCTTCTCTCTGCTGTTTCCAACGAGACTCCGGGTTGAGCATAAGGGAAAGGTAACAATATTTGGAACCCCACAAGAAGTCTCAGATTGGATGGATAAATAAGGCATCTAATATAAGGCACTACTGTGGCATTAGGGGTTGGAAGTATTAGTTGAGTAATAATGTTACGTCTCGGGGGGGAGGGGTTGGGGGGTTCTCTGGGGTGTCACTAGGATAGGAGTGCATAGTAGAAGTACGGTGCATTATGGGGAGAGGGGGGGTGCGGGGGGGGGGAAGGATAAGGGAAAGGAGGGAGGGATGGCACGGGATGATCAAAAGAGTGTTTTTTTTTTTTTCTCTCTCTCTCTTCTTCTTCTCTCTTTTCTTTTTTCTCTTAGGCAAATATATCTATGCTTAAATTATTAGCCTGGAACATACGAGGTATGTCAGATAGAATTAAAAAGTGTGCAGTCTTCGATTATATTCGGAGGTGCCTTCCTGCGATCATATGTTTAGTTGAGACCCATAGGTCAAGAGATGAGCAGATACTTCCAAGGAAGTGGGCCAAAGAAGAATACCACTCCAGACTCTCTTCCTACTCCATGGGAGTATCAGTATATGTTCACAGGAGGGTACCATTCGAGACTAAGAATGCAAAGGTAGATAAGTATGGTCGATATGTATTTCTTTATGGAATATGGGAAGATAGGGCAGTCATCTTGGCTTTTGTTTATATTCCTCCATCTTTTAGAGTGGATGTTCTGAGGGACCTCGTGAGCTATAGCGAAAGTAAGACACATTCGGCATTATGGATAGTTGGAGATTTGAACAATGTAATAGACCCTAGTATGGACAGATACAAATTAGGTAGGAATGTAGGGGGGAACGAAACAGCATTGGCGAGATACTGTGGAGAGATGAATTGGGTTGATGGGTGGCGGAAACTAAACCCAGGAGTAAGACAGTACTCATGTTTTAGTACCTCATATAACACCGCTTCCCGAATTGACTTATGCCTGTGTGATAAGAATGCAATGACCTGGACCAGCAGGGTGCAGTATAAAGCTAAAACCCTATCGGACCATTGCCCAGTGGTGGTGGAAATTGGAGGTAAGGTAATGGGTGGGAAAAGGTTGGGCTTTCGGCTCAACCCCCACTGGATTGAATTAGTGGGCGACCAGGACTGGTTTAGACAGGAAATAGAGGCATTCTGGGAGATTAATCATAAGTCCGCAAACCCTCAGGTGGTATGGGATACTATGAAGGCATACTTGAGGGGTCTATATATAGGGCGAATCAATAAAAAAAAAAAAGGAATTCTCACAGGAAGAATCAGTACTGAATAGTAAAGTGGCAACATTAGAAGCAGGGATAGAAGAGGATAGTGGGGGGAACAGCTGTTAGAACTGAAGGCAGCTCAAGAGGAATATAAAGAATATCTACTTAAAAAGGCACAAAATAAACTATTCTTCAGTGGGCAATTTAATTTCTTTGAGAAAGGGAAACCAAATAAGACACTGTCAAGATTACTTAAAAATCAAGGCGACGAACGTGGTATTATGGCTCTGAGGAGGGAGGATGACAGCATAACCACAGATAGAGAAGAAATAGCCCAAATGGTTGGCTCTTTTTTCTCCAATCTCTATATGGGCAGCTATATTAATAGGGCGGAGGTAGCGGAATTCTTGAGGGGAATTAATATTCCGAGTTTGACAGAGGATGTCAGGGACTCCCTGGATGACCCAATCTCCCTCCAGGAATTGGAGGAGGCATTGGCATCAATCCAAGGGAATACATCCCCTGGGTCTGACGGCATTCCTTTCTAGATATATAGAATATACTCAATCCTGCTGCTTCCAAAACTGCTGGGTATCATTAATGAATCCTGGAGGGGGGGGGGGGGGTTCTCCCTAAATCTATGTGTGAGGCTAATATTAGACTCATTAGGAAAAAAGATAAGGATCCCTTGGATTTGGGCTCATATCTCCTTGCTTAATACAGATATAAAGATAATAGCGAAAGCACTGGCAAGGAGATTGGATAAAGTAGTGGAGGTAGTGGTGGGCGGTGACCAGGGAGGGTTTAGGTCAGGAAGAACGGTTCATGACAATATCCACCAGGTGTATGAAGCAATCCAGAGTGGATCCCGTGGCCCCCGCTCCATTCTGTCATTGGATGCTACTAAAGCTTTTGACAGGGTGGAGTGGGAATACCTCTGGGAAGTTTTGAAAAGGGTTAGGGTGGGCCCGAGGTTTTTGAGTTATATTCAGCTACTATACACTAACCCCGAGGCGAGTGTGGTGGTAGATGGAACCCCCTCCTACCCATTCAAACTAAGTAGAGGAACAAGGCAGGGCTGCCCCCTCTCACCCTTTTTATTTTTAATTTATATTGAACCCTTAGCGGCTTGGATAAGAGATAATGATGTTTATGAGGGATTTGGAGTAAATGGAGAGAAGAGTAAGATCTTGTTATTTGTAGATGATATCCTCCTTTTTGTAACTAACCCACAAGAAAAAATACATCGTATCATTAAGATGTTCGAGGCATTTGCCCCTCTATCTGGGTTGGACATAAATTGGAGTAAATCTACTATGCTCCCCCTGGATGAAGATATGGGGGAGACGGTGGGAAGACTATCCGTGTTAAAAAAAAATGAATGTCTCCATTATCTGGGAGTAAAAATAGCAGCCACGAATGATAGGTTTGTGATTAACAATATACTGCCCCTTTTGAATAGTTTAGCGAAGAGAGTAGAAGTATGGATTAAAATGCCCTTCTCTATGTCAGAAAGGATGGCGATAATAAAAATGGTGGTCCTCCCACAGATCCTTTTTTTTCTTGCTACCTCGCCAGTGTGGATCGGCAAATGCTGGTTCCGGAAGAAAGAAGTGATACTGGGTAGATTGTTATGGGGAAGAAAAAGGGTTCGTCTGAAGTACAGATATTTTATGGCCCCTGGAGATAGGGGGGGATTGGATATGCCCAATTTCTTTGTTTATTACATGGCCGCGCAGTTGGTACGAATCGTGAATTGGAGAAATTTTAGATATCTGGAGAAGATTGTAGTAGATAAGGAGAAAGTGAACATATATGAGGTGTTGGAATGAGATGATTATGAGGAGAGTGGGTCAAATAACACGATGTTATTGTATAAATATAGGAAAGTATGGGAAAGATTAAAGGGAGAATTACATGTAGGAAATAGTTTTGGGTTCACACCCCTATGGGGTAACAATAAATTTAAAGAATTGGTGAAGTGTGAGTCAACTTTTTGGGATAGTAAGGGTATAAAACGACTGGAACAATTATTTGATAAAGGACAACTCTTTTCATTTGAGCACATAAAAAGGGGGTATGATATTAGTGATAACGATTGGCTGTACTATTGGCAAGTTAGTCATGCAGTCCATAACACGATAGATAAGGAGATATATGTAGCACAGAAACACAATTTCATAGAAGCACTAACTCAAATAGAGCACTTTAAAAAAAAAAAGGAATATCAATTTTGTATAAGAAATTAAATAAGATTATTGGAGTAAGGGGGATCGACAGAATTAAAGACAAATGGTCCGGAATAGTGGGTACTGTGTCTGAGGAAGATTGGGACATTATGGCCCAAAATATAAGCAAGGTTTCTCGTAATATGGAACATAAAATTACACAATTGAAGATATTACACAAGACCCACTATTCCGCGCTTCATTTACATAGGATAGGGGTGAGAATCACTTCACAGTGTGTTAAATGTGGTTTGGAAGAGGCGGACTATTTACATAGATTTTGGTCGTGTGAGAAGATATCTGTTTTCTGGGAATCTGTAATAAAAGAGGTAGAAAGTAAAATCCCTGTGAAGGTACCTCGTACGATAGAGTTTATACTGCTGGGAGCTATTGGTAAGATGGGCAAATTTGATTAGACATACTCTTGGATGTAAACAAGTATGGATTTGGCTTCTATGGCTTTTGCTTTCCTTCCGATTGGTGATGTTGTTTTATCGGATTTGTACAATGTATTTTTGTAATTGTTTAATATTAAAATAAAAAAAATATAAAAAAAAAGTAATGTAATAGACAGACCCCAATTTTTAATATTCAGGGACTCTATAGTGACAGGGACTGTTCCCCAGGACTGGCGCATGGCAAATGTGGTGCCAATATTTAAGAAGGGGTCAAAAGGTGACCCCGGGAATTATAGACCTGTTAGTTTAACCTCGGTAAATTGTTTGAGGGTTTCCTAAGAGATGCTATTTTGGAATATCTTGATAAAAATAAATGTATGACCCTGTATCAGCATGGCTTTATGAGGGATTGATCCTGTCAAACTAACCTGATCAGCTTTTATGAGGAGGTGAGCACAAGACTGGACCAGGGGCAATCGCTGGATGTCGTATATCTGGATTTTTCCAAAGCATTTGATACGGTTCCACATAAAAGGTTGGTGCATAAAATGAGAAGGTTTGGGCTGGGTGAGAATGTGCGCAAGTGGGTAAGTAACTGGCTCAATGATAGGAAACAGAGGGTGTTTATTAATGGTACTTATTCTGATTGGGTGACTGTTACTAGTGGGGTACCACAGGGGTCCGTCTTGGGTCCTGTCCTATTTAATATATTCATGAATGACCTTGCAGAGGGGTTGAATAGTAAAGTAGCAATCTTTGCAGATGACACCAAACTCTGTAAAGTGGTAAACACTATAGAGGACAGTGCACTGTTACAAATGGATCTGGATAGGTTGGAGGTTTGGGCTGGGAAGTGGCAGATGAGGTTCAACACTGATAAATGTAAGGTAATGCAAAAATCCGAGCTGGGATTATGTATTAAATGGAAGAACACTTAGGACGACTGACATGGAAAAGGACTTAGGAGCCTTAGGTAACAGTAAACTTAGCTGTAGTGACCAGTGTCGGGCAGCTGCTGCCAAGGCTAATAAAATCATGGGGTACATCAATAGGGGCATAGATGCCGACGACAAGGAAATAATGCTACCGCTGTACAAATCACTAGTCAGTCCTCACATAGAGTACTGTGTACAGTACTGAGCACCAGTGTACAAGAAAGATATAGTGGAGCTGGAGAGGGTTCAAATCCCACTAAGGACAACAATAAATAAAGACATTATTATTATTATTATAATAACGTCAGCAGAGAGCACTGTGCTCGTGATGTCATCAGAGAGCATTCCAAAAAGAAAATAATTTCCTCTGTAGTATTCAGCAGCTAATAAGTACAGGAAAGATTACGATTTTTTAATAGAAGTAATTTACAAATCTGTTTAACTTTCCGGAGCCAGTTGATTTAAAAGAAAAAAAAGGTTTTCACCGGAGTACCCCTTTAACCCCTTCATGACCCAGCCCATTTTCACCTTCAGGTCCTGGGCATTTTTTGAAAATCTGACCACTGTCACTTTAAACATTAATAACTCTGGAATGCTTTTACTTATCATTCTGATTCCGAGAACTGCTGTAACAATCAGCCACCCCTGTGCAAATCGCCTCAAATGTACATGGTGCACTCTCCCTTCTGAGCCTTGTTGTGCGCCCCCAGAGCACTTTGCGCCCACATATGGGGTATCTCCATACTCGGGAGAAATTGCATTACAAATTTAGAGGATCTTTTTTCCCCTTTTACCTCTTGTGAAAATGAAAAGTATAGGGCAACACCAGCATGTCAGAGTAAAAAAATTATTTTTTTACACTAACATGCTGGTGTAGACCCCAACTTCACCTTTTCATAAGGGGTTAAAGAAGAAAAAGCCCCCCAAAATTTGTAAGGCAATTTCTCCCGAGTACGGCAATACCCCATATGTGTCCCAAAACTGTTGCCCTGAAATACAACAGGGCTCCAAAGTGAGAGAGCGCCATGCGCATTTGAGGCCTGAATTAGGGATTTGCATAGGGGTGGACATAGGGGTATTCTATGCCAATGATTCCCAAACAGGGTGCCTCCAGCTGTTGCAAAACTCCCAGCATGCCTGGACAGTCAATGGCTGTCCGGCAATACTGGGAGTTATTATTTTGCAACAGCTGGAGGCTCCGTTTTGGAAACAGTAGCGTACCAGACGTTTTTCATTTTTTTGGGGGCTGTGTAGGGATAATGTGTATATGTAGTGTTTTTTACTTTTTATTTTAGGTTAGTGTTAGTGTAGTGTTTTTAGGGTACAGTCACATGGGCAGAGGTTCACAGCAAGTTTGCCGCTGGGAGTTTGAGCTGCAGCGCAAATTTTGCGCCATCTCAAACTTGCAGCACTCACTGTAAACCTCCGCCCATGTGAGTGTACCCTGTACATTCACATTGGGGGGAGGGGGCAAACATCCAGCTGTTGCAAACTCCGAGCATGCCCTTTGGCTGTCCGTGCATGCTGGGAGTTGTAGTTTTGCAACAGCTGGAGGCACACTGGTTTGGAAACACTAAGTTAAGTAATAAACTTTCAAGTGTTTTGCAACCAAACTTAGCGTTTCCAAACCAGTGTGCCTCCAGCTGTTGAAAAACTACAACTCCCAGCATGCATGGTCTGTCAGTGCATGCTGGGAGTTATAGTTTTGCAACAATTGAAACAGCTGGAGGCACTGAGGTAGCAAACGGACAATGTTTCCCAACTAGTGTGCCTCCAGTTGTTGCAAAACTACAACTCCCAGCATGCCCAGACTGCCCAAGCATGCTGGAAGTTGTAGTTCGGCAATATCTGAAGGATCAGATGTTGCCGAACTACAACTTCCAGCATGCTTGGGCAGTCTGGGCATGCTGGGAGTTGTAGTTTTGCAATATCTGGAGGTCCACAGTTTGGAGACCACTGTATAATGGTCTCCAATCTATGCTCTTCCAGATGTTAGAGAACTACAACTCCCAGCATGCCTGAACAGACTGAGCATGCTGGGAGTTGTAGTTTTGCAACATCTGGAACAGCACAGATTGGAGACCATTATACAGTGGTCTCCAAACTGTGGACCTCCAGATGTTACAAAACTACAACTCCCAGCATGCCCAGAAAGCCAAAGGCTGTCTGGGCATGCTGGGAGTTGCCGTTTTGAAACTCCCAGAGGCAGCAGTGAGATCGCTTTACGGCGATCTCACTGCTGCCAATGAAGATGCCGCACTGCTGCCGGAAACTCACCTCCGTGACGCAGCGCCGCCGGGACCGCCTGGAGGACGTCGCTCGCAACGGGACCACTCGGGACACCGCATGGTCGGGTAAGTGATGCCGGGGGATGGGTAAGGGACACTTAGCAGAGCGGTGTGTGTCCCGATCCCCGTGATCGGGACTTACACACCGCGCTGCTAAATATTCTGATAGCGAAACGCTGCTATTAGCTAGTCAGAGTTGACCAGCTGATAGCAGCGATCGCTGGGGGGGGGGGGGTGGGGGATGAAACCCCCCGTGGTCGCATGGTAAGATGGCTGGCTATCAGTGATAGCCACCATCTTACCGGGCGCTGCGGGATGCCGCGAGTAGCGGCAAAAATGTTCATGACGTACCTGTATGTCATGGGTCGGGAACACCTTGCCACCCATGACGTACAGGTATGTCATAGGTCGGGAAGGGGTTAATGGTATAGAGAACTGTGTCTAGTGCATTAACTCTGATTTTTTGCCCATTGAAACCAGTAGGCCCATTGTGGTCTATGGGGAAAGCTGCTGAGTTGCCCATAGCAACCAATCAGATCGCTTCTTTCATTTTTGAAAAAGTCTCTGAAAAATGAAGGAAGTAATCTGATTGGTTGCTATGGGCAACTCAGAAACTTTTCCAGGAAAATATGCTGAGTTGCCCATAGCAACCAATCAGATCGCTTCTTTCATTTTGCAAAGGCATTGTGAAAAATGAAAGAAGCAATCTGGTTGCTATGGGCAACTGCACAACTCTTCCTCTACACTGGTCTTAATGAATCTCCCCCATAGAGGGAGATTTATCAAAACCTGCCCAGAGGAAAAGTTTCTGAGTTGCCCATAGCAACCAATCAGATCGCTTCTTTCATTTTTGAAAAAGCCTCTGAAAAATGAAGGATATTTTTGAGATTTTGGAAGCTGGGATACTCACTACACCCATGCATATCTAGATAATTAAGTATGGGGGGAACTTAAATTTATTTTTTAAATCACATGGAGTTTTGACTTTACTTCATTATGGTCGAATAAAGCACTTAAAGAGTTCCTTAAAATTAAAGATTCACTCTTTTGGATGAAAAGGGGCTTATTTATGTAAATCAATTATACGCTTTAGGTCAAATAAAGTCGTTTGAAGAGATAGCCCATAAGTGTGTGGGGGGAAGACAATCACAAACATTGTTTTTTACAAATAAGTAACACAGATCATAAAGCAATAAAAGGAGAGATTGGAGATTTCAGGGATTCTATATATAAGAAAAGTTTAATTAGACTATTTCCTTATGCAAAGTTGCTGTCTGGGCATGCTGGGAGTTGTGGTTCTGCAGCGGTTGGGGGTTCACAGCTTGAAGACCACTGCTATAGAGGGTGCAAATGTATCTGAGCCCTGGAACTCAAATAATGTGAAATATGAGATGATCAAAATGGAGCCCCTGCACTAATTACTTGGGTTCTGAGGTCTGTAAGGTCCATAGTAAAAACATCAGGTTCTGTCTATAGCAGATACTAAATCATGGCAGCTCAAAGAAACAAGCAGTCATTCTGACATGTCACATGTGATGTCATAGACAGCTGGAGGCCTGACATCCCACTGACAGCCGCCCGAGCCTTCAGTCTGTTCCAGTGCGATTAGTGAGAATAGTGAGATTAGCGTCTTCTTTTTCTACTTGTCTGAAATGGAGCTAAAAGGACTGGGGTTCGTCCCCCTCCTGTTGGCGTTTTGGTGTGCGGCCTGGCTTGCCACCAGCTACATCATGACGGTCGTCCTCGGCCATGCAGCCTCGCCACTGATGAGCATCAGGTAAGATAAACAAGCAAATGATTCTTATTTCATGGGTTGGGAGTGAGGAAATATCCATAATAACATTGGTTTCTTTTCCTTCACAGTGACGTGGGAAATGTCTTTCCCGAAAGCATATTATTCAGAATTGGATTTATAGGGACGTCCATTGGCACTTTGGTACTAACCTTTCTTATTTATAAGTATATGGTTATGCATACTGAAGAGTTCAGGGGTCATCAGGTCCTGATCCAGAGGATCCTGCTGGCCATTGTGTGGGCCTCCTGTTTTTCCACAGCTGTTATGCATGTATTGTCCCCCGAAGAATATCCCAGGATACACTTTGTCAGCACGATAATTTCCATTACATGTGAAGCCTTATACTACCTTGGGCAGTCCATCCAGATGTATAAATTACCAGGAGCAAAAAAAGTCATCCACCATAGTAGATGCACCTGCTGTGGCCTGACTTTTGTCTGTGTAGTTTTCTATTTTGGATATGAAACATTAAAGGAATTATTCCATAATGATGAAGACTGGGACGAGATCCGTGAAATCCCCATCATAATCATCGAGTGGGTGATGCTTCTACTGATCCTGATAAACATCGTGACCTATTATTCCACCATGCAGAGGTTATTGTTGACCGTCTCCAGAAACAGCTGCACACTCTCTCTTAGAGTAAAAATTGATGACTTCGGGGTGTAGACCACCACGGGGGCCATCAAGTGGACTTCTGGGAGAGATACTGCACAGGACACGGAAAACATCTAAAGAAGAATAACTGGGGGACTACATATGGTGCCAGTAATCATGACACAATAATATGAGCTGGTGATATTACCTATACAAAAAAAAAATAAAAAAAAATTATAAAAAAATATTGGTGTGTGAAGTGTAATACCTAGTTAGAAAAACAGAATCAAATTCATCATTATAACCCCCCTCTGCATTACCCTGTTTATTATTTTTCAAGCAAGCACTTTGTTCTAATTCGTCCACTCTCTGGCGTGCTCCTTGTATAAGGGGTTTGGGATACCCTTTTTGTTTAAAACGATCCTCCAGGTTCTCTAGTTGTTGTAGGTATTTTTGTGTGGAAGAACAATTCCTTCGGATTCTTTTCATTTGACCGAATGGAATGTTCTTCTTCCATTATTTAAGATGGCAACTGTTAAAGTCGAGGTATCTGTTTGCATTCACCTCCTTAAAATAGTTGGCAGTATGCGAACAGCCATCCTGAATATAGATATTTAAATCCAGGAACTCACATTTTTTGGGGGACTGATGCAGCGCTGCCTTTGGCAATTTCTGGCTCTGCTATAGCGCTTTTTTTGAGGGGGCGTGTCGGCTGCCCCTTCATCTGGCGGTCAACCTGCGCCGCCGGGACGCAGCGCCGCCGGGACCGCCTGGAGGACGTCGCTCGCAACGGGACCACTCGGGACACCGCATGGTCGGGTAAGTGATGCCGGGGGATGGGTAAGGGACACTTAGCAGAGCGGTGTGTGTCCCGATCCCCGTGATCGGGACTTACACACCGCGCTGCTAAATATTCTGATAGCGAAACGCTGCTATTAGCTAGTCAGAGTTGACCAGCTGATAGCAGCGATCGCTGGGGGGGGGGGTGGGTGATGAAACCCCCCGTGGTCGCATGGTAAGATGGCTGGCTATCAGTGATAGCCACCATCTTACCGGGCGCTGCGGGATGCCGCGAGTAGCGGCAAAAATGTTCATGACGTACCTGTATGTCATGGGTCGGGAACACCTTGCCACCCATGACGTACAGGTATGTCATAGGTCGGGAAGGGGTTAATGGTATAGAGAACTGTGTCTAGTGCATTAACTCTGATTTTTTGCCCATTGAAACCAGTAGGCCCATTGTGGTCTATGGGGAAAGCTGCTGAGTTGCCCATAGCAACCAATCAGATCGCTTCTTTCATTTTTGAAAAAGTCTCTGAAAAATGAAGGAAGTAATCTGATTGGTTGCTATGGGCAACTCAGAAACTTTTCCAGGAAAATATGCTGAGTTGCCCATAGCAACCAATCAGATCGCTTCTTTCATTTTGCAAAGGCATTGTGAAAAATGAAAGAAGCAATCTGGTTGCTATGGGCAACTGCACAACTCTTCCTCTACACTGGTCTTAATGAATCTCCCCCATAGAGGGAGATTTATCAAAACCTGCCCAGAGGAAAAGTTTCTGAGTTGCCCATAGCAACCAATCAGATCGCTTCTTTCATTTTTGAAAAAGCCTCTGAAAAATGAAGGATATTTTTGAGATTTTGGAAGCTGGGATATTCACTACACCCATGCATATCTAGATAATTAAGTATGGGGGGAACTTAAATTTATTTTTTAAATCACATGGAGTTTTGACTTTACTTCATTATGGTCGAATAAAGCACTTAAAGAGTTCCTTAAAATTAAAGATTCACTCTTTTGGATGAAAAGGGGCTTATTTATGTAAATCAATTATACGCTTTAGGTCAAATAAAGTCGTTTGAAGAGATAGCCCATAAGTGTGTGGGGGGAAGACAATCACAAACATTGTTTTTTACAAATAAGTAACACAGATCATAAAGCAATAAAAGGAGAGATTGGAGATTTCAGGGATTCTATATATAAGAAAAGTTTAATTAGACTATTTCCTTATGCAAAGTTGCTGTCTGGGCATGCTGGGAGTTGTGGTTCTGCAGCGGTTGGGGGTTCACAGCTTGAAGACCACTGCTATAGAGGGTGCAAATGTATCTGAGCCCTGGAACTCAAATAATGTGAAATATGAGATGATCAAAATGGAGCCCCTGCACTAATTACTTGGGTTCTGAGGTCTGTAAGGTCCATAGTAAAAACATCAGGTTCTGTCTATAGCAGATACTAAATCATGGCAGCTCAAAGAAACAAGCAGTCATTCTGACATGTCACATGTGATGTCATAGACAGCTGGAGGCCTGACATCCCACTGACAGCCGCCCGAGCCTTCAGTCTGTTCCAGTGCGATTAGTGAGAATAGTGAGATTAGCGTCTTCTTTTTCTACTTGTCTGAAATGGAGCTAAAAGGACTGGGGTTCGTCCCCCTCCTGTTGGCGTTTTGGTGTGCGGCCTGGCTTGCCACCAGCTACATCATGACGGTCGTCCTCGGCCATGCAGCCTCGCCACTGATGAGCATCAGGTAAGATAAACAAGCAAATGATTCTTATTTCATGGGTTGGGAGTGAGGAAATATCCATAATAACATTGGTTTCTTTTCCTTCACAGTGACGTGGGAAATGTCTTTCCCGAAAGCATATTATTCAGAATTGGATTTATAGGGACGTCCATTGGCACTTTGGTACTAACCTTTCTTATTTATAAGTATATGGTTATGCATACTGAAGAGTTCAGGGGTCATCAGGTCCTGATCCAGAGGATCCTGCTGGCCATTGTGTGGGCCTCCTGTTTTTCCACAGCTGTTATGCATGTATTGTCCCCCGAAGAATATCCCAGGATACACTTTGTCAGCACGATAATTTCCATTACATGTGAAGCCTTATACTACCTTGGGCAGTCCATCCAGATGTATAAATTACCAGGAGCAAAAAAAGTCATCCACCATAGTAGATGCACCTGCTGTGGCCTGACTTTTGTCTGTGTAGTTTTCTATTTTGGATATGAAACATTAAAGGAATTATTCCATAATGATGAAGACTGGGACGAGATCCGTGAAATCCCCATCATAATCATCGAGTGGGTGATGCTTCTACTGATCCTGATAAACATCGTGACCTATTATTCCACCATGCAGAGGTTATTGTTGACCGTCTCCAGAAACAGCTGCACACTCTCTCTTAGAGTAAAAATTGATGACTTCGGGGTGTAGACCACCACGGGGGCCATCAAGTGGACTTCTGGGAGAGATACTGCACAGGACACGGAAAACATCTAAAGAAGAATAACTGGGGGACTACATATGGTGCCAGTAATCATGACACAATAATATGAGCTGGTGATATTACCTATACAAAAAAAAAAAAAAAAAAAATTATAAAAAAATATTGGTGTGTGAAGTGTAATACCTAGTTAGAAAAACAGAATCAAATTCATCATTATAACCCCCCTCTGCATTACCCTGTTTATTATTTTTCAAGCAAGCACTTTGTTCTAATTCGTCCACTCTCTGGCGTGCTCCTTGTATAAGGGGTTTGGGATACCCTTTTTGTTTAAAACGATCCTCCAGGTTCTCTAGTTGTTGTAGGTATTTTTGTGTGGAAGAACAATTCCTTCGGATTCTTTTCATTTGACCGAATGGAATGTTCTTCTTCCATTATTTAAGATGGCAACTGTTAAAGTCGAGGTATCTGTTTGCATTCACCTCCTTAAAATAGTTGGCAGTATGCGAACAGCCATCCTGAATATAGATATTTAAATCCAGGAACTCACATTTTTTGGGGGACTGATGCAGCGCTGCCTTTGGCAATTTCTGGCTCTGCTATAGCGCTTTTTTTGAGGGGGCGTGTCGGCTGCCCCTTCATCTGGCGGTCAACCTGCGCCGCCGGGACGCAGCGCCGCCGGGACCGCCTGGAGGACGTCGCTCGCAACGGGACCACTCGGGACACCGCATGGTCGGGTAAGTGATGCCGGGGGATGGGTAAGGGACACTTAGCAGAGCGGTGTGTGTCCCGATCCCCGTGATCGGGACTTACACACCGCGCTGCTAAATATTCTGATAGCGAAACGCTGCTATTAGCTAGTCAGAGTTGACCAGCTGATAGCAGCGATCGCTGGGGGGTGGGGTGGGGGATGAAACCCCCCGTGGTCGCATGGTAAGATGGCTGGCTATCAGTGATAGCCACCATCTTACCGGGCGCTGCGGGATGCCGCGAGTAGCGGCAAAAATGTTCATGACGTACCTGTATGTCATGGGTCGGGAACACCTTGCCACCCATGACGTACAGGTATGTCATAGGTCGGGAAGGGGTTAATGGTATAGAGAACTGTGTCTAGTGCATTAACTCTGATTTTTTGCCCATTGAAACCAGTAGGCCCATTGTGGTCTATGGGGAAAGCTGCTGAGTTGCCCATAGCAACCAATCAGATCGCTTCTTTCATTTTTGAAAAAGTCTCTGAAAAATGAAGGAAGTAATCTGATTGGTTGCTATGGGCAACTCAGAAACTTTTCCAGGAAAATATGCTGAGTTGCCCATAGCAACCAATCAGATCGCTTCTTTCATTTTGCAAAGGCATTGTGAAAAATGAAAGAAGCAATCTGGTTGCTATGGGCAACTGCACAACTCTTCCTCTACACTGGTCTTAATGAATCTCCCCCATAGAGGGAGATTTATCAAAACCTGCCCAGAGGAAAAGTTTCTGAGTTGCCCATAGCAACCAATCAGATCGCTTCTTTCATTTTTGAAAAAGCCTCTGAAAAATGAAGGATATTTTTGAGATTTTGGAAGCTGGGATACTCACTACACCCATGCATATCTAGATAATTAAGTATGGGGGGAACTTAAATTTATTTTTTAAATCACATGGAGTTTTGACTTTACTTCATTATGGTCGAATAAAGCACTTAAAGAGTTCCTTAAAATTAAAGATTCACTCTTTTGGATGAAAAGGGGCTTATTTATGTAAATCAATTATACGCTTTAGGTCAAATAAAGTCGTTTGAAGAGATAGCCCATAAGTGTGTGGGGGGAAGACAATCACAAACATTGTTTTTTACAAATAAGTAACACAGATCATAAAGCAATAAAAGGAGAGATTGGAGATTTCAGGGATTCTATATATAAGAAAAGTTTAATTAGACTATTTCCTTATGCAAAGTTGCTGTCTGGGCATGCTGGGAGTTGTGGTTCTGCAGCGGTTGGGGGTTCACAGCTTGAAGACCACTGCTATAGAGGGTGCAAATGTATCTGAGCCCTGGAACTCAAATAATGTGAAATATGAGATGATCAAAATGGAGCCCCTGCACTAATTACTTGGGTTCTGAGGTCTGTAAGGTCCATAGTAAAAACATCAGGTTCTGTCTATAGCAGATACTAAATCATGGCAGCTCAAAGAAACAAGCAGTCATTCTGACATGTCACATGTGATGTCATAGACAGCTGGAGGCCTGACATCCCACTGACAGCCGCCCGAGCCTTCAGTCTGTTCCAGTGCGATTAGTGAGAATAGTGAGATTAGCGTCTTCTTTTTCTACTTGTCTGAAATGGAGCTAAAAGGACTGGGGTTCGTCCCCCTCCTGTTGGCGTTTTGGTGTGCGGCCTGGCTTGCCACCAGCTACATCATGACGGTCGTCCTCGGCCATGCAGCCTCGCCACTGATGAGCATCAGGTAAGATAAACAAGCAAATGATTCTTATTTCATGGGTTGGGAGTGAGGAAATATCCATAATAACATTGGTTTCTTTTCCTTCACAGTGACGTGGGAAATGTCTTTCCCGAAAGCATATTATTCAGAATTGGATTTATAGGGACGTCCATTGGCACTTTGGTACTAACCTTTCTTATTTATAAGTATATGGTTATGCATACTGAAGAGTTCAGGGGTCATCAGGTCCTGATCCAGAGGATCCTGCTGGCCATTGTGTGGGCCTCCTGTTTTTCCACAGCTGTTATGCATGTATTGTCCCCCGAAGAATATCCCAGGATACACTTTGTCAGCACGATAATTTCCATTACATGTGAAGCCTTATACTACCTTGGGCAGTCCATCCAGATGTATAAATTACCAGGAGCAAAAAAAGTCATCCACCATAGTAGATGCACCTGCTGTGGCCTGACTTTTGTCTGTGTAGTTTTCTATTTTGGATATGAAACATTAAAGGAATTATTCCATAATGATGAAGACTGGGACGAGATCCGTGAAATCCCCATCATAATCATCGAGTGGGTGATGCTTCTACTGATCCTGATAAACATCGTGACCTATTATTCCACCATGCAGAGGTTATTGTTGACCGTCTCCAGAAACAGCTGCACACTCTCTCTTAGAGTAAAAATTGATGACTTCGGGGTGTAGACCACCACGGGGGCCATCAAGTGGACTTCTGGGAGAGATACTGCACAGGACACGGAAAACATCTAAAGAAGAATAACTGGGGGACTACATATGGTGCCAGTAATCATGACACAATAATATGAGCTGGTGATATTACCTATACAAAAAAAAATAATAAAAAAATATTGGTGTGTGAAGTGTAATACCTAGTTAGAAAAACAGAATCAAATTCATCATTATAACCCCCCTCTGCATTACCCTGTTTATTATTTTTCAAGCAAGCACTTTGTTCTAATTCGTCCACTCTCTGGCGTGCTCCTTGTATAAGGGGTTTGGGATACCCTTTTTGTTTAAAACGATCCTCCAGGTTCTCTAGTTGTTGTAGGTATTTTTGTGTGGAAGAACAATTCCTTCGGATTCTTTTCATTTGACCTAATGGAATGTTCTTCTTCCATTATTTAAGATGGCAACTGTTAAAGTCGAGGTATCTGTTTGCATCCACCTCCTTAAAATAGTTGGCAGTATGCGAACAGCCATCCTGAATATAGATATTTAAATCCAGGAACTCACATTTTTTGGGGGGACTGATGCAGCGCTGCCTTTGGATATCTCTGGCTCTGCCATAGCGCTTTTTTTGAGGGGGCGTGTCGGCTGCCCCTTCGTCTGGTGGTCAACACTAGTGTTGCTCGCAAATATTCGCAATGCGCGAATTCGCGAATATTCGCCAATATAGCACTATATATTCGAAATTACGAATATTGTTTTTTTTTTTTTCACAATACACATCACAGTGATCATCCCTCTCTGCTTCCAGCTTGTGTGGTGTAAAGAAGGCTCTAATACTACTGTGTGAGACTGGCGTATGAATTTTCGCATATGGGAAAATTTGCTTATGCACATTTTCATTTATGCAAATTTTCGCATATGCAAAAATATTACGCGAATATTACGAATATGCGAATTTAGCGAATATATGACGAATATTTGTCCATATATACGCGAAATATCGCGAATTCGAATATGGCCTATGCTGCTCAACACTAGTCAACACGCGCTATCTGGCCAGCGAGCCAGGGCCCCGTACAGGAGATCACGGGGCCCCCCAGCAGTCGGACACCCCACAATCTGAAATGTATCCCCTATCCTTGGGATAGGGGATGTTTTTCAACACTGCACTACTCCTTTAATGGCCTCCAAAATGAAGTTCCTCTGATGTATGGGCATCAAGGGATCTTCCACTAAAAAAGATCACACAGCTTCCACTCCTCTGTCATGTGGGATGTTACTATATAATGAAGCAATATCTAGCGTTGCCCACATATAGTCCTCTTCCCGTATGATATCTTTCAATAGGGTTAATAAACGCCCATTTATCTCTGAGGTATGCTGGTAAAGACACCGCACATTTCTGTAACTGATGGTCTATATATTCAGATAAACATCTGGCAACTATCGGACGACCAGGTGTTTTTTTTTTCGGTCTTTATGTACATTAGGTAGAAAATAAAAATAAGGTACATTTGGTTTGGGGTTAAATATATATCATGTTTTTCCCTCTTAAAGGGGTACTACGCACCAAGACATCTTATCCCCTCTCCAAAGGACCCCCGTGATCTCGGTTGCGGCACCCTGTTGTCATCACTGCACAGAGAATACAGGGGCCAGCACATCGGCATAGCCATTGACTGTCCTGGCATGCTGGGAGTTTTGCTACAGCTGGAACTCTTTTTATTAGAAAAATATAAAACTTTTACAAAACACAAATACAATGCTTAATCAGCTGAAACATAAGGATGAAAAAGTAACAAATATAAACTCTTTGTTACAGAATAAAAGGACCTACCTAACCAACCAGCCCAGCTTAACTCAACTACCAAATAATGCCTGATACTACTAATTCTTACCTATTATCCTTCCAAACACACACACATACACACACACATTAATTACCAACAAAACATAAATATAGCTTTCCTTAATTAAGTTTTAACTGAAAACATCCGAATAGGAAACTTATCCCCACATACCATACACAAAATGCATTAAACAAAAATAAATAGGGCTAACTGCCATAAAAATAATAAGGAAATAAATAAAATAATTCCATCTTGGAAATACCATTAATTTTACACACAGACAACAACCAATACTCACAATACATATTAGATCATAACAACGAAAAAAATAAAAAAATAAAATAAAGTAAAAAAAAATAAAAAAATTTATAATAAAAAGAGGGCTTATTGCCATAACTAAAAATAATTCCAACTTGGAAATTTCATTTATTTATTTATTTTTTCCCCTTTCTCCTTTCCCTTCTCTTTAAACTATAGTAACACACACATGCATGGATACATTACCATAAGGGGGAAAAAATAAACACAATAATATCAACTAAAAGCTGGTCCGACTTCCTTTACCCAACAATGAGGTATAACACTATACAAAAATACATAAAACTATTTATACTTATGAAATACATGTAAACAAGAATAAAACCTAAAGAAAAATAACCTACACTATGAACTCTCCCATCACCCACACCACTCCCACTGGACATGGTCAGAGTTCGTGTATCACAGTGTTTTTTTTATTTATTATTATTTTTTTTTTACTGAAACAGTCATTGTCCATAAACTGACCCAAGTCAGACCCAAAGCATCACCCCCTCCCCCCAACAACCCCCACCCAACTTAAAATTAATCCCCCCCCCCACTATTATTAACTAACTCAACAATGTACTAATTCACTACAACCACAGAAATAATATGAAAAACAAAGTAATACAGTACTTCAAACCCCCACCAGGCCCAAGATTGGTTGCCTGCAAGCCCTTTACATTCAAATTACAGAAAACAAAACAAAAAGCTAGAGTGACATGCATAGCCCACCACCAGGAAGAAGGATGGCAATCCTGATAAAACTAAGTTTCAAAATGCTTACCCTATGAACCTTACTTCTAACCCTATCGATATCCCTTCATAAAACTGACCCTATACTCACCCTAACATCTATATACTGTCCCTAACCAAAATTAAGGTACATCAAAAGAAAACCCTCTCCACAGGAGAGAAGCCCTACTGGTACCAAGACTGCCATACTCCAAAGACCTGATCTTCCCGAGGTCACCAGTGATGTTCCTACATACCTCCACCTCGGAGAGGACTTTCTGTTGGGTCGATACTAAGCACCGTGCATTCCACGTGTAGTACCTAACCACTAAGCTAACTAAGAATAAAGTGCCCCGATCACGGCCACCCAGGTTCCTGAATGCCCCATAAGCCCACTCCGGATAGGAAAGGCCGGCAAGTTGACTCCAGCCGATGGAAGCACCCACCCTGTTGTAAACCCCTATATTAAAGGGACAATGAAGCAGGAAGTGGTCCATGCTTTCCAGCGTGTCCCCGTACTCTTCTCGGGGACATCCCCGGTCATCAGAGTTCCTGTACTTCAGGTTGTCCCTCACATATAGCTTCCCCTGAAAGCAGCGCCAGGCCAAGTCCCAAAACTTCTGGGGGATCCTTTTCATATTTAAAAGATGCAATCCCACCGTCAGATCCCGACCTGGGCAGTCCCTGAGCGCCAGAGGCTTCTGGAAGTGGGTCAACAGAACCCGTTTGTCAAGGAACTGCCTTGACTGGGTCCTGATCTCCCACACTCCCAGACCCCACCGACGTATCGCCTTCAGAGTCGGGGTAGCGTAAGCCGGAAGATATCCATGTGGTGTACGGAGGTCCTTCACTTGCCCTCCTGTCTCCCATTCCTGGAAGAAAGGCCGAAACCATTCCCTGCAGGAGAGTACCCACGGAGGAGCCCTCTCTGACCAGAGGTTTGCAATGTTGGCTTTCAAGAAGGTGTTCGTTAAGAACACCACAGGGTTTACCATAGATAAACCCCCTAGTCTCCTCGTGCGGTACGTAACCTCCCTCTTGACTAGGTTCAACCTGTTCCCCCATAACAGTTGGAAAAACAGGCTGTAGACCCTAGTGTAGTAAGCCTCTGGTAAAATACATACGCTGCCCAGATAGATAAACAAGGGGAGCAGGTACGATTTGATCAGGTGTACCCTTTCCCTGAGGGTCATAGACCAACCCTTCCACTGGTCCACCCTCTGAGTGGCATCCTGGAGCTTACCATCCCAGTTTTTGGTGGGATAATCATCCTGGCCGAATGTGATGCCCAAAACTTTTGCTGAGTCTTGGGGCCCTGGAAGGGTGTCCGGGAGATCAAACGTGGGGTCTCCCCCTCCCAGCCAGAGACTCTCACACTTATCCTGGTTGATCTTAGACCCGGATGCCTCCGAGTAGCGGTCCACTTCCGACATCACCACATCGGCCTCCTCTCTCGAGGAGAGGAAAATGGTGACATCATCAGCGTACGCCACCACTCTCTGGGCGACACCCGGCTCCGCCAGAATCATCCTGACTCCCGCCAATGGTCCGCAACTCACCCTCCTAAGGAAGGGATCGATCGCAAATACATATAAGAGCGGGCTCAAAGGACAACCCTGACGGACTCCAGACCCCACCTCAAAGAGCGGCCAGACCACCCGTTCACCAGCGGGAAACTCTCTGCCCCTGCATACAAGATCTTAAGCCAATTAACAAAAGTACACGGTAGGCCATATCTCAGGAGGACGGACCAGAGGTAGTCATGGTTCACTCGATCAAATGCTTTGGCCTGATCCAAGGAAAAGTAAGTACCCCTTCCAGAGACCCGCACTACTCCGCTCCACTGCCTCCCTGACACTGAGGACAGCACTTAAGGTGCTTCGGCCTGGAACAGAGCAGTGCTGAGCCCCCGAAAGGAGCCGGGGTGCAAACTTCACCAGCCGATTAAACAGTATCTTGACCAGAAGCTTCCTGTCTGTAGGTGCGAGTAGAAGGATCTGACGACCTCCAGGATCCCTGATCTGGACCGATTCAGAGATCCCGTACTATCAATCAGTCCTGAGACTACTTTACTACTCACTGACATCTTGCAGTTCCTGTAAGGGTCGGGCGAGCGGTACTTCCCGTAATCCCTCTCAAAAACCAAAGATGCTTGCCTATCGTACTGACACCTCATCAGCAAGGACTTCACTCTGGAGATATCCTCTCGGCTACCTCCAGTCGAGACGAGAAGCTCGAGTTTCCTCCTCAGTCCCTGATACAGGCGATACCTGTTTAGGGACCTGAGGCTCGAGAGCTGGCGGAAGAACCCCGCAACCTGCTTCTTGAATATCTCCCACCACTCAGACTTACTACTACAAAAGTCCAGTAAAGGTACCTGACTTTGAAGAAAATCCTCAAAGGACTGTCTTATCTCTGTTTCCTCCAGGAGGGACAAATTCAGCTTCCAATAACCTTTTCCCATCCGGGGGGTCTCTGAAACATTCAGGGAAAACAAAATCATACAGTGGTCGGAGAACTCCACCTCAACCACGGACACTGCGGAAGAGACGGCTTCCTCCTTTAAATAAAACCTGTCTATCCTAGACCTGCTGCTACCTCGATGAAAGGTGAAACCCGCGTGGCCTGAGGGGCTCCGGATGTGGGCATCCTCTAGGCGAGCTTCCCTGACTATATTACTAAGGGCCACACAGTCATAAGCCAGCCGATCATTGGAACCTCTCCTATCTTGGGACCTCGTGACATTATTGAAGTCCCCTCCAAAGATCACTTGCCGGCTAGTAAAAAGAAAGGGTTTAATCCTCATAAAGAGATCCTTACGGCCCCACTTTGTTTGTGGGGTGTAGATGTTAATGAGCCGGAGCTCTTGTCCCTTCATGAAGACATCTAAGATCAGGCACCTCCCCATTTCTAACTCAATGACCCGTCTGCATTCGACCGGAGCGGTAAAAAGGACCGCCACCCCACTATACGGCTCAGCCACAAGAGACCAGTGGGAGGGGCCGCGCCTCCACTCTCTTCTGGCTTTCACCAGAGAGGCTAGATCTGACAACCTGGTCTCCTGTAAAAAGAAAATGTCGGCTTCAACACGGCCGAGAAAATCAAAGGCTGCGAATCTAGCCGTATCAGACTTTATACTGGCACAATTAATAGATGCCAGCGTCAATGGGGTGAGTGCTGCCATCCTGGGTAATTGAGTTAGACGGCCTTACCCATTATTTTTTCTTGCCCTTCTTCTTCACCGCCTCATCCCCTGAAGAAGAAGGAGCATTCTTACTTTCTTTAGATCTCTTTTTTGACTCAGACTGATCCATCTGGCTCCCATCTCCATCTGGCCCTGAGTTAGCCCTGCCCTCCGAGGAAGATGCCTCAACAGGACAGGACCCAGTTCCCCCTGGAGGCTCCAATCCCTCAGGCACCCCATCCTCGCCACCCCCCTCCAATGAGGGGGAGGAGATGGTATCAAGGACAAGGTACCTGTTCGATAGGTCAATCAGAAGGGGGGCAGGTAAGCTTCCTTTTAGGACCTGGCCTTTAGCACCTGAAATAGAGGACTGAGACTTCCCCTTTACAACTTTTTTGCCCTTGTCTTTTTTCGGCCTTTCCCTTTCCTCCTCATCCACACTTTTATAGTGGGAGGAATCAGAAAAGATCAGCCTCTTTGCCTTCCTCTTCGCGAATCCTCCTAATCTCCTCATCCAACACACCATCCCCCAGGGTCTCAGCAACATCTGGGCTAGTGACAGGAGCAGGGCCAGGAGCTACCCCCGCCACCTGAGAACTCTCCAGCTCCCTGCTCCTTCTGCGGTTTTCCTCTCGCCTTAGTTTGGCAGGCCCCTTCTTGCTCTTCATTAACCCTTTTGCTCCTTCACCCATGCCCGTACCCTCCCCAGCCGGGGCAACCCTAAAGCTCTCCCCAGCTGGAGCGGCCACCAAACGGGAAAAGGCGCTGGGGCAACGCTTGAAAGGGTGTCCTAGGACAACACACAGATGACACCGGATCTGCCCACAGGATGCAGCCAAATGACCAGCCCCACCACAAAAAGCGCAAACTTGCACAGTGCAGGCTGCGCTAAAATGGGTAGGACTACCACACCTGTGGCAGACTTTAGGCTGCCCCTGGTAGAAGACTTGGATTCTGTCACGTCCGAGTAAGGCTGCCGATGGGATGTGGGCAACTGTGCTCCCTGAACGCCTAAGTTTGACGGAAAACGTCCAGGCCCCAGACCAGATCCCGTGCTCATCAAGATTTTTCTTGGGCATGTCCGTCACATCCCCATAACGACCGAGCCAGGTCATGATGTCGTAGCAAGACAGCGACTCGTTACGGGTCAAAACGGTCACTCTCTTGGTTTGGTTCTGCCGGGATATCGCTTTTACAGCGAAATCCCGCCAGCCGGGCTCGTTCTTCACCATCTCGTAATTCGACCAGAAAAGTTCAAGACCCTCTGGCCGAACAAAGCTGATGTCGAACTCAGAAGAACCATAGGGGTGAATCAGGGCAAAGATGTCACTCGCCCTGAACTCCATCTGAAGGAGGAGCTCAACCACCCTTGCCCGGGGCGGGCACGCTGTCACGATGCCGGCTGGCAGGTAGTGGATCCTCTGTGCCAGAGAGGGATTGGCGTGGACCGTGCTAGTGGATCGGTTCTAAGTCACTACTGGTTTTCACCAGAGCCCGCCGCAAAGCGGGATGGTCTTGCTGCGGCGGTAGTGACCAGGTCGTATCCACTAGCAACGGCTCAACCTCTCTGACTGCTGAAGATAGGCGCGGTACAAGGGAGTAGACAGAAGCAAGGTCGGACGTAGCAGAAGGTCGGGGCAGGCAGCAAGGATCGTAGTCAGGGGCAACGGCAGGAGGTCTGGAACACAGGCTAGGAACACACAAGGAAACGCTTTCACTGGCACAATGGCAACAAGATCCGGCGAGGGAGTGCAGGGGAAGTGAGGTATAAATAAGGAGTGCACAGGTGAACACACTAATTAGAACCACTGCGCCAATCAGCGGCGAAGTGGCCCTTTAAATCGCAAAGACCCGGCGCGCGCGCGCCCTAGGGAGCGGGGCCGCGCGCGCCGGGACAGGACCGACGGAGAGCGAGTCAGGTACGGGAGCCGGGGTGCGCATCGCGAGCGGGCGCCACCCGCATCGCGAATCGCATCCCGGCTGGAGGCGGTATCGCAGCGCCCCGGGTCAGTGGATCTGACCGGAGCGCTGCAGTGACGAGAGTGTAGCGAGCGCTCCGGGGAGGAGCGGGGACCTGGAGCGCTCGGCGTAACAGTACCCATCCCCTTGGGTCTCCCCCTCTTCTTAGAGCCTGAGAACCTGAGGACCAGACTTTTGTCTAGAATATTGTCCTCAGGTTCCCAGGATCTCTCTTCTGGACCACAACCCTCCCAATCAACTAAAAAAAAAGTTTTCCCTCTGACCTTCTTGGATGCCAGAAACTCTTTGACGGAGAAGATGTCCGAGGAGCCGGAAACAGGAGTGGGGGAAACAAGTTTGGGAGAGAAACGGTTGATGATAAGTGGTTTAAGAAGAGAAACGTGAAAGGCATTAGGGATACGAAGAGAAGGAGGAAGAAGAAGTTTGTAAGAGACAGGATTAATCTGGCACAAAATTTTGAAAGGACCAAGATAGCGTGGTCCCAACTTGTAGCTAGGGACACGGAAGCGGACATATTTAGCGGAGAGCCATACCTTGTCTCCAGGAGAAAAAATGGGAGGAGCTCTTCTTTTCTTATCAGCAAACTTCTTCATGCGTGATGAAGCCTGTAAGAGAGAATTTTGGGTCTCTCTCCATATGGTGGAAAGATCACGAGAAATTTCATCCACAGCGGGCAGACCAGAGGGCAAGGGGGTAGGGAGGGGAGGAAGAGGGTGACGGCCGTACACCACGAAAAATGGGGATTTGGAGGAAGATTCAGAGACTCTGAAGTTATACGAGAATTCGGCCCATGGTAGAAGATCTGCCCAATCATCCTGGCGGGAGGAAACAAAATGTCGTAAATAATCACCCAAGACCTGGTTAATTCTTTCTACTTGTCCATTGGATTGAGGATGATATGCAGAAGAAAAGTTTAATTTAATCTTGAGTTGTTTACAGAGAGCCCTCCAGAATTTTGACACGAATTGGGCGCCTCTATCCGAGACGATCTGCGTGGGCAACCCGTGAAGACGAAAAATGTGTACAAAAAATTGTTTAGCCAACTGAGGCGCTGAAGGAAGACCAGGAAGAGGGATGAAATGTGCCATTTTGGAGAATCGATCAACGACCACCCAAACAACAGTGTTGCCACGGGATGGGGGTAAGTCTGTAATAAAATCCATACCAATCAGAGACCAAGGCTGTTCGGGGACAGGCAGAGGATGAAGAAAACCAGCGGGCTTCTGGCGAGGAGTCTTATCCCGGGCACAGACAGTGCAGGCTCGCACAAAGTCCACGACATCCGTCTCCAGAGTCGGCCACCAATAGAAGCGAGAGATGAGTTGCACAGATTTCTTGATGCCTGCATGACCTGCGAGATGGGAGGAGTGACCCCATTTGAGGATTCCGAGGCGTTGGCGTGGAGAGACGAAGGTCTTTCCTGGAGGAGTTTGCCTGATGGAGGCTGGAGAAGTGGAAATCAGGCAGTCAGGAGGAATGATGTGTTGCGGAGAGAGTTCAACTTCCGAAGCATCCGAGGAACGAGAGAGAGCATCGGCCCTAATGTTCTTATCGGCAGGCCGAAAGTGAATTTCAAAATTAAATCGGGCAAAGAACAGAGACCACCTGGCCTGGCGAGGATTCAGCCGTTGGGCAGACTGGAGATAGGAGAGGTTCTTGTGATCGGTGTAAATAATAACTGGAAATCTTGATCCCTCCAGCAGATGCCTCCATTCCTCAAGTGCTAATTTAATGGCTAGAAGCTCTCGATCCCCGATGGAGTAGTTCCTCTCCGCCGGAGAGAAGGTCCTAGAAAAAAACCACAAGTAACAGCATGCCCGGAAGAATTTTTTTGTAGAAGGACCGCTCCAGCTCCTACAGAGGAGGCATCAACCTCCAATAGGAAGGGTTTAGATGGGTCAGGTCTGGAGAGCACGGGAGCCGAAGAAAAGGCAGACTTGAGCCGTTTAAAGGCGTCTTCCGCTTGAGGAGGCCAAGACTTGGGATTGGCATTTTTTTTGGTTAAAGCCACGATAGGAGCCACACCGGTAGAAAAATGTGGAATAAATTGCCTGTAATAATTGGCGAACCCCAAAAAACGTTGGATAGCACGGAGTCCGGAGGGGCGTGGCCAATCTAAGACGGCAGAGAGTTTGTCTGGATCCATTTGTAGTCCCTGGCCAGAGACCAAGTATCCTAGGAAAGGAAGAGATTGGCATTCAAACAGACATTTCTCTATCTTGGCATAAAGTTGATTGTCACGAAGTCTCTGAAGAACCATACGGACATGCTGGCGGTGTTCTTCTAGATTGGCAGAAAAAATCAGGATATCGTCCAGATATACAACAACACAGGAGTATAAGAGATCACGAAAAATTTCATTAACAAAGTCTTGGAAGACGGCAGGGGCGTTGCACAGGCCAAAGGGCATGACCAGATACTCAAAGTGTCCATCTCTAGTGTTAAATGCCGTTTTCCATTCATCCCCCTCTCTGATGCGGATGAGATTATAAGCACCTCTTAAGTCCAGTTTGGTAAAGATGTGGGCACCTTGGAGGCGATCAAAGAGTTCAGAGATGAGGGGTAGGGGGTAGCGGTTCTTTACCGTGATTTTATTAAGACCGCGGTAGTCAATGCAAGGACGTAGAGAGCCATCTTTTTTGGACACAAAGAAAAATCCGGCTCCGGCAGGAGAGGAGGATTTACGGATAAAGCCCTTTTTTAAATTTTCCTGGATGTACTCAGACATAGCAAGAGTCTCTGGGGCGGACAGAGGATAAATTCTGCCCCGGGGTGGAGTAGTGCCCGGGAGGAGGTCAATAGGACAATCATAAGGCCTGTGAGGAGGTAGAGTCTCAGCTTGTTTTTTGCAAAAAACATCCGCAAAGTCCATATAGGCCTTAGGGAGACCGGTTACAGGGGGAACCACAGAGTCACGGCAAGGGGTACTGGGAACCGGTTTTAGGCAGTCCTTGAAACAAGAGGGCCCCCAACTCTTGATCTCCCCAGTGGACCAATCCAGGGTTGGGGAATGGAGTTGAAGCCAGGGTAGTCCAAGGAGAATTTCGGAAGTGCAATTGGGGAGGACCAAAAATTCAATCTTCTCGTGATGAGGTCCGATGCACATTAGAAGGGGCTCCGTGCGGAAACGTATGGTACAGTCCAATCTTTCATTGTTTACACAATTGATGTAGAGGGGTCTGGCGACACTGGTCACCGGGATGTTGAACCTGTTGACGAGAGAGGCCAAAATAAAATTTCCTGCAGATCCGGAATCCAAGAAGGCCATAGTAGAGAAGGAGAAGGCAGAGGCAGATATCCGCACAGGCACAGTAAGACGTGGAGAAGCAGAGTAGACATCAAGGACTGTCTCACCTTTGTGCGGAGTCAGCGTACGTCTTTCCAGGCGGGGAGGACGGATAGGACAATCCTTCAGGAAGTGTTCGGTACTGGCACAGTACAGGCAGAGATTCTCCATGCGGCGTCGTGTCCTCTCTTGAGGTGTCAGGCGAGACCGGTCGACCTGCATAGCCTCCACGGCGGGAGGCACAGGAACGGATTGCAGGGGACCAGAGGAGAGAGGAGCCGGGGAGAAAAAACGCCTCGTGCGAACAAAGTCCATATCCTGGCGGAGCTCCTGACGCCTTTCGGAAAAACGCATGTCAATGCGAGTGGCTAGATGAATGAGTTCATGTAGGTTAGCAGGGATTTCTCGTGCGGCCAGAACATCTTTAATGTTGCTGGATAGGCCTTTTTTAAAGGTCGCGCAGAGGGCCTCATTATTCCAGGATAATTCTGAAGCAAGAGTACGGAATTGTACGGCGTACTCGCCAACGGAAGAATTACCCTGGACCAGGTTCAACAGGGCAGTCTCAGCAGAAGAGGCTCGGGCAGGTTCCTCAAAGACACTTCGAATTTCCGAGAAGAAGGAGTGTATAGAGGCAGTGACGGGGTCATTGCGGTCCCAGAGCGGTGTGGCCCATGACAGAGCTTTTCCAGACAGAAGGCTGACTACGAAAGCCACCTTAGACCTTTCAGTAGGAAACTGGTCCGACATCATCTCCAAGTGCAGGGAACATTGGGAAAGAAAGCCACGGCAGAATTTAGAGTCCCCATCAAATTTATCCGGCAAGGATAGTCGTAGACCAGAAGCGGCCACTCGCTGCGGAGGAGGTGCAGGAGCTGGCGGAGGAGATGATTGCTGAAGCTGTGGTAGTAGCTGCTGTAGCATCACGGTCAGTTGAGACAGCTGTTGGCCTTGTTGCGCTATCTGTTGTGACTGCTGGGCGACCACCGTGGTGAGGTCGGCGACAACTGGCAGAGGAACTTCAGCGGGATCCATGGCCGGATCTACTGTCACGATGCCGGCTGGCAGGTAGTGGATCCTCTGTGCCAGAGAGGGATTGGCGTGGACCGTGCTAGTGGATCGGTTCTAAGTCACTACTGGTTTTCACCAGAGCCCGCCGCAAAGCGGGATGGTCTTGCTGCGGCGGTAGTGACCAGGTCTTATCCACTAGCAACGGCTCAACCTCTCTGACTGCTGAAGATAGGCGCGGTACAAGGGAGTAGACAGAAGCAAGGTCGGACGTAGCAGAAGGTCGGGGCAGGCAGCAAGGATCGTAGTCAGGGGCAACGGCAGGAGGTCTGGAACACAGGCTAGGAACACACAAGGAAACGCTTTCACTGGCACAATGGCAACAAGATCCGGCGAGGGAGTGCAGGGGAAGTGAGGTATAAATAAGGAGTGCACAGGTGAACACACTAATTAGAACCACTGCGCCAATCAGCGGCGAAGTGGCCCTTTAAATCGCAAAGACCCGGCGCGCGCGCGCCCTAGGGAGCGGGGCCGCGCGCGCCGGGACAGGACCGACGGAGAGCGAGTCAGGTACGGGAGCCGGGGTGCGCATCGCGAGCGGGCGCCACCCGCATCGCGAATCGCATCCCGGCTGGAGGCGGTATCGCAGCGCCCCGGGTCAGTGGATCTGACCGGAGCGCTGCAGTGACGAGAGTGTAGCGAGCGCTCCGGGGAGGAGCGGGGACCCGGAGCGCTCGGCGTAACACACGCATCTTTACCCCTCCAAATCAGACGGGCCACATTCCTACGGTTACTATCCTGCCCGGGAGTCGGGAGGGACCACATCACCTCCCCATTCTGTTCTTGGAAGGCACCCAGACCATGCCTCTCTATCCAAAAAGACAGGTCAACCGAACCCCTCCCTTCTACCTCAATTGACCTATCACCCTTACGCAGAGCCTCCAGGAGGCGCCGCTGCAAGTGACCCCCAGAACCAGATGGAGACGGAGACCCTCTTGATTCCCCGGCAGCGACGCTGGCATAGCTTCTAGCAGTCGCCACCAGGGGGGCAGCCGAACCAGCCCCTACTTCCTCAGTACTCTTTACTGATCCAGTGACATCCCTTTGCCTGCCTCCAGCACTCTTCTCTTGCACACCGATAGCATCCCTCTCTTGTACACCTCTAGCACCCCTCTCTCGCACACCGCTAGCATCCCTTTCTTGCACACCGCTAGCACCCCTCTCTCGCACACCGCTAGCACCCCTCTCTTGCACACCGCTAGCACCCCTCTCTTGCACACCGCTAGCACCCCTCTCTTGCACACCGCTAGCACTCCTCTCTTGCACACCGCTAGCACCCCTCTCTAGTACACCTCTAATGCCCCACTCTTGCACACTGCTAACATTTTCATGCAACATACCATCACCAAAATTTTCACTCTCTTTTGCACTCTTCCCTTTCACACTATTATCCTGGCTAAACTTTCCTGAGCTGGCCGGGTTATTTGCGTATGCCACGGGGGTTTGTGCTGCTGGTCCCGCCCCCGATGACCGCTTTTTCGGTTCTGGCGATGTTACTTCCAGTTCCAGTGATGACACTTCCTTCAACGCCGATGATGTTCCCAGTGAGAACTGCTTCACACTGGGTGGGATCTGTCCCTCCGGACGCACCCCCACCCCTCCTACAGCAGCCGACGTGGAGGGATTCCCCACAGCGTCAGTGCAACCTTCAGGAGCCACCTTACCCGACCGCCCGGGCTTTTCTACCAATCCAGACGCATGGACACTCCCCCCCCTCACAGAGGAGTGCCCTGCTACGCCCAGATCGCTCGGGGGACCGCCCCCCGAGCAGACAGCAACATCACCAAGCTCCGGCACTAGGACACGCCCCCTGCCCACCTGGGGTGGTCCTGCAGCATCGGAGTCGCCCACCTTAAGCCTGTCCTGCCCTTCCCTACCGACTGGACAGGCGGCTCCTTGGCGTCTGCAGCCATCTTAGAAACCTTATCCACCATGTACCCCCCATTCTGGCCCCGCTTTACAGCAAAAGCGGGGTCGGGCAGACTGGGGGGCCCACCAGCCTGAACCACCTTTTCAGATGGCCCAGACTGCTGGAGAGAAGAATAAACAAGTCTGGTGACCTCTCCTTTTTTCCTTTTATTTCTCCTCTTCCTCTTGCCCTTCACCTCAGTATCTGGGCCTAAGTCATTTCCAAATGAGAAGTTCTCAAAATGGGTAGGTGACTCTTGGAGCACAATCGCCTTCAGCAATCCACCACCAATTAACCCATTGCTGCTGCCGCTGTCGTCACTGCTGTCATCTGACGTTACAGGCAGGGCTACCTGAGCAGGATTTATGTATGAACTCTGGGTTGTGTCCTCCTCCTCTATTTCACTCTCCTCTGCACCACCATCTTGCTTCTCTTTAGCACCTTCCTCAGCACTGTCCTCTCTTTCTCCACCACCATCTTCCTCCACACTGTCCTCCTCAGCACTGTTCTCTCTTTCTCCTCCACCATCCACCTCCACACCATCCTCCTCTGCACTGCTTTCGCTGTGACTGACCTCCTCCTCTCTTTCTGGGTTCTGCTGGCCTCTGAACCGACTTTCATTGCAGAGTTTTTCTCTGAAGATACCAGCCCCTTCCATGATCTCCATCCTCACCCTTTCTACCTCCTCAACCTCTTTTTTCAGGGTGCGCACTTTAGCCGAATACACTGGCCTTCGATTTTTTGAGGTGTAATCAGCCTGGTAACGGGCAAATTTTAAGTCCTCTCTTAGCCCACGAAGCATTTTGCCAAGACACTCATACTCCGCCATTTTTGCTTGGATTCGGGACCCAAAAGTGGCCAAAGACTCCCTGGGACCCAATGCCCCCCATTGCTGGGGTTCAGAGGTACCTTGCCTCCCCATGTTTCTCCTCAACTCCTCACCTTCATGCAGGTCTTTACCTGCAGCCTTGCTTGTAGCCTTCCTTGCAGCCTTGCGGCTTCCAGATATGGACGGTGGAGTTGGTTCTGCATTTCTGCGGATCCTGGAGGATCTCCGTACCCCATCCTGGGAGTTGGCCGTTGCAATGTCACCTCCACCTCCCGCCGGCCTGGTAAGGGAGATGGGGACGTTGGGGTTCATGCAGGGAAACCCTTCCCCGAAGGCTGCCACAAACCTGGGGGGGGGGGGGGGGGGGAGGGCTGGTGAAAATCCTGCTGCTCTCTGGTTCTCTGGTTCTCCTGGAGCTGACGATCACACAACCACACCCTGAACAGGAAGTAGTGCAACAGCTGGAGACACCCTATTTGGAAAGCACTGCTGTAGGGTAATTTGGTGGTGGATGCAAATCCCTAATTTAGGCCTCAAATGCACATGGTGCTCTTTCACTTTGGAGCCCTCTCATATTTCAAGGCAACAGTTTTTGGTTACAAATTTTTTTTCTCTTCTTTTACCCCTTAAGAAAAGGTAAATTTTGGGTCTACACCAGCATGTTAGTGTAAACAGAGTGTACCATATACATTTGAGGCCTAAATTGGTGATTTGCACAGGGGTGGCTGGTAGTTACAGCAGTTCTGACATAAACATAAAAAACACCCATATGTGACCCCCATTTAGAAAACTACACCCCTCACGTAAAGTAACAAGGGGTATAGTGAGCCTTAACATCCCACAGGTGTTTGACAAATTTTTGTTAAAGTTGGAGGTGAAAATAAAAAAATGTATATTTTTTTCCCTAAAATGCTATTGTTACCCCAATTTTATCATTTTCACAAGGGGTAATAGGAAAAAAAGCCCAGCAAAATTTGTAACCCCATCTCTTCTGAGTCAGAAAATACCCCACATGTGGAGTAAAGTGCTCTGCGGGTGAACTACAGGGCTCAGAAGAGAAGGAGCACCATTGGGCTTTTGGAGAGAGAATCTGGCTGAAATTGAAGGCCATGTGCGTTTAGGCCTCCATGGTGCCAGAACAGTGAACCCCCCCCCCCCCCCACACACACACACACACACACACATGTGACCCCATTTTGGAAACTACACCCCTAATAAGAAGTGCAGTGAGCATTTACATCTCACAGGTGTCTGATAGATTTTTTTGAGCAGTGGTCTGCCAAAAGAAAAATGAAAATTTTTCATTTGCACAGCCCACTGTTCCAAAGATCTGTCAAATGCCAGTGGGGTTTAACCCCTTAAGGAACCAGCCCATTTTCACCTTAAGGACCCAGCCATTTTTGCACATCTGACCATTGTCATTTTAAGCATTAATAACTCTGGGATACTTTTACTTTTCATTCTGATTCTGACATTGTTTTTTCGTGACATATTCTACTTCATGTTAGTGGTAAATTTTTGTCGAGGCTTGCATCATTTCTTGGTGAAAAATTCCAAAATTTGATGAAAAAATTGAAAATTTAGCATTTTTCTAACTTTGAAGCTCTCTGCTTGTAACAAAAACAGACATTCCAAATAAATAATATATTGATTCACAGATACAATATGTCTACTTTATATTTTCATCATAAAGTTGACAGGTTTTAACTTTTAGAAGATATCAGAGGGCTTCAAAGTTCAGCAGCACTTTTCCAATTTTTCACAACATTTTCTAAATTGGAATTTTTCAGGGACCAGTTCAGTTTTGAAGTGGATTTGAAGGGCCTTCATATTAGAAATACCCCACAAATGACCACATTATAAAAACTGCACCCCTCAAAGTATCCAAAATGACATTTGGGTAAGTGTGTTAACCCTTTAGGTGTTTCACAGGAATAGCAGCAAAGTGAAGGAGGAAATTCAAAATCTCCATTTTTTACACTCGCATGTTCTTGTAGACCCAGTTTTTGAATTTTTACAAGGGGTAATAGGAGAAAAAGCCCCCCAAAATTTGTAACCCAATTTCTCTAGAGTAAGGAAATACCTCATATGTGTATGTAAAGTGTTCGGCTGGTGCAGTAGAGGGCTCAGAAGGGAAGGAGCAACAATGGGATTTTGGAGAGTGAATTTTTGCTGAAATGGTTTTTGGGGGGCATGTCACATTTTGGAAGCCCCTATGGTGCCAGAAGAGCAGAAAACCCCCACATGGCATACCATTTTGGAAACTACACCCCTCAAGCCACGTACCAAGGGGTCCAGTGAGCCTTAACACCCCACAGGTCTTTTACGACTTTTCGTTAAATTTGGATGTGTAAATGAAAAAAAAAAAAAAAAAAGTTTCACTTCCAGGCAGTGGAAGAGAGGTGGTTGTGGTTGTGATAAATATAAAGCAAATACACTATGTTGAGCTAGCGATTGTTTGTCTGTATACAAGAGTGTGAAGCATACAAGTGAGTGAGTATAAAAGTGAGGGGACTTAAAATTAAGGGACTTTAAATTCAGGAAGTTTAAATTGAAATATTTGATTTTTTTTTCTTTTCTGTTAATTTTTGCAATCCCCAAATCTAGTATGACCTCCATGTTGGAAAAGGCAGTCCAGTGTGCATCTTGCGCAATGTATGCAATCCTTGAACAACAGTTTGAGGGTGCATATTGTTGTGCGAGATGTGTGCGAGTTGCTCATTTAGAAGCCCAGATCCTGGATCTAGAGGAGCAACTGGCAACACTGAGATGCATTGACAACCCGCAGAGTAGTCTCCTGCTCACTGAGCAGGTACTCTCTGGGGTCGAGGTGGGGATGGATAGTGGGACGGAGGGGCAGGACAGTCAGGCAGTTAGCTGGGTTACAGTTAGAAAACGGGGTAGAGGGAAAAGTGTCAGGGAGGCTAGTCCTGAACTGGCACACCCCAACAAGTTTGCCCAGTTGGCAGATGAGGGGGATGTCATTTCAGAGCTAGCGGTACTGCAGCAGGACTCTGCCTCTGACCGCCAGGGGGGTGTCTGCTCCAGTAAGGAGGGAGGGAGGAGAGCAGGGCAGGCCAGACAGGTACTGGTAGTGGGGGACTCAATTATTAGGGGGACAGACAGGGTGATCTGTCACAAAGACCGGGATAGCCGAACAGTGTGTTGTCTTCCTGGCGCTCGAGTTCGGCACATCGCGGATCGGGTTGACAGGTTGCTGGGTGGGGCTGGAGAAGACCCAGCAGTCATGGTACATATTGGCACCAATGACAAAGTAAGAGGTAGATGGAGTGTCCTTAAAAATGATTTCAGGGACTTAGGCTGCAAGCTTAAGGCAAGGACCTCCAAGGTAGTATTTTCTGAAATATTACCTGTACCACGAGCCGTACCAGAGAGGCTGCGGGAGATAAGGGAGGTAAACAAGTGGCTCAGAAGCTGGTGTAGGAAGGAGGGGTTTGGGTTCATGGAGAACTGGGCAGACTTCGACTTTAAAGGAAACAGATTTCTGACTATAGCTAAAGACCATTATCTGTCCCAAATGGTGCAGGGCCTGACCAGAGGGGGCGCCCTACTAGACTTAATATTTACCAACGTACTGAAACTGGCAGAGTAATTAATGTGCAAGTAGATGGACACCGAGGAAATAGTGATCATAATGTAATACATTATAACTTGTTCTTCAATAAGGGAATCTCTCGAGGGGCCACAAAAACAATGAACTTTCGAAAAGCAAAGTTCGATCAACTCAGAGAAGCCCATAACAATATAAAATGGGATAATGTCCTCAAAAATAACAATACTGACACTAAATGGGAGACTTTTAAAAATATCTTAAATTTTCACTGTAAGATGTATATACTTTATAGGAATAAAAGGGTCAGAAATAAAAGTAAACCAATATGGATGAATAAAAATGTTAAGGGGGCAATAAATGACTAAAATAAAGCATTTCAGTTACTAAAACAGGACAGCAGTGAAGAAGCATTAAAAAGCTATAGAGAAAAATGTGAAATATGTAAAAAACAGATAAAAGACGCAAAAATAGAGACAGAAAGACTCATTGCCAAAGAGAGTATGACTAACACCAAAATGTTCTTTAATTATATAAATAGCAAAAAGGTCAAAAATGAAAGTGTTGGCCCTTTAAAAAATGATGAGGAAGAAATTATAAACGGGGATCAGGAAAAAGCAAATATACTAAAATTCTTCTCCACTGTATTCACTGAGGAAAATGAAATGCCAGGTGAAATACAGTGTGATAAGGTAAGCTCCCCAGTACAGGTCACCTGTCTAACCCAGGAAGAAGTACAGTGCCACCTACAAAAAATCTAAATAGACAAATCACCAGGTCCAGATGGCATTCACCCCCATGTTCTAAAGGAATTAAGTAATGTAATAGACAGACGCGGAGGTGTTGAGGGGCATGTGTGGAACTCCGCTACTCCTTGCTGGGATTTGAATAGACTGGCCCAGACCCTTTCTTGTGGATGGAGAGTGGAGCTGAGTAAAACGATCAGACTTTACATGTGATGAATATCTAACAGTGCAGAAGCCGGTGAAACCATTGATTAATACCCCGGCAATATTCTGAACAGAAGCAGCCTCTTGCACTGGCCCCATGTGGAATGGACAATATTGGATGCCTGACTCTCTGCCTGGTCACTCCTCCTAGCGATTTGGAGAAACCGGGACTCATGGACTAAATTGAACAACTTGGTCTTAGCAGAATTCCTCTCTCATGAAATTGGACCCCTCCCTGGACCCAATAAGATCAGTGACTCTGGGGGGTGATTGCACTGTCTACCAGGGGGAGCGTGAATACGCTAATGATTCCGTAGTTGCATATTAGTATGCTATATTTGGTGGTGGATATTTCTGGATCAGGGTGTGATACCCTAGGTTTTAAGCGCTCCCCAGAGCCATATGGGACTGTGAATTCTTACTTTTGTATGCTGTAAATAACGGGATTTAAATTCTCGAGTGGGAGGGGCCTATGGTGTATAAAGTTGCTAAGTTGGTCCGTGATATCCCCGTAGTGATACATACACCCCACAAATATAAAGTGAAGAGAAATAGTGGGTGAAATGGCCCCTAAGGTGAACCCCAGAAGATCAGGGGGTAGCTCGCCACAAAAAGATAAGGGGGCTATGGGTAAATTGGATAAAATATGGAAGTCTCCAGCTGTGGGTATAAAAACTAGAACCCAGAAGGATCTCTCCCCTAGTAAAACAGGCTCTAGGTACTCGGTCTTGGCGGTGGAAGAAACTGAGGAAGGGCAGTCTGTGCCCCCTGTGGGAACACAGATGTTGGAGGAGATCTTGGGAGGGGTGAAAAAATCTAATTGTGCAATTGAGGAGATAAATAAACAATTAGGTGTGGTATCTACCGAGGTATCTCTGATAAGACACGATATGACTAAAATGAGAGATAGGATTTCCAGACTGGAGGAAGAAGCCCCTAAAACAGAAAATAGGATTAAGGTTTTGGAGGAGGAGGTTAATGACTTGAAAAAGGAGAGGACATCTGTTAAAGATAAGCTCACTGACCTTGAGGATAGATCCAGACGTTGTAATATAAGGATGGTGGGGTTTCCTGATGGGATGGTGGGGTTTCCTGAGGGGGTGGAGGGGGGGGGGGACTCTGCCATACAGTTTCTTAGTAGGTGGTTGAAGGAGGGGATAGGGGAAGGGCATCTTACTCCAATGTTTGGGATTGAACGAGCTCATCAGTGCCAAGGCGTATTCCCCCTCCGGGGGGTCCCCCTAGGACAATCCTAATTAAGTTATATACCTCCCAGGACAGGGATACTATCCTTAGGAGGGCAAGAGAGATGAGGGACCTACAGTATAATGGACAGAATATTTTTCTATATCCGGATTTCTCTTGGGAGACCCAGAGGAAAAGGGCATCCTTTCGGGAGATAAAAAGGCGGCTAAAGAACGCAGGGGTGCCCTTCTCTCTGCTGTTTCCAACGAGACTCCGGGTTGAGCATAAGGGAAAGGTAACAATATTTGGAACCCCACAAGAAGTCTCAGATTGGATGGATAAATAAGGCATCTAATATAAGGCACTACTGTGGCATTAGGGGTTGGAAGTATTAGTTGAGTAATAATGTTACGTCTCGGGGGGGAGGGGGGAGGGGTTGGGGGGTTCTCTGGGGTGTCACTAGGATAGGAGTGCATAGTAGAAGTACGGTGCATTATGGGGAGAGGGGGGGTGCGGGGGGGGGGAAGGATAAGGGAAAGGAGGGAGGGATGGCACGGGATGATCAAAAGAGTGTTTTTTTTTTTTTCTCTCTCTCTCTTCTTCTTCTCTCTTTTCTTTTTTCTCTTAGGCAAATATATCTATGCTTAAATTATTAGCCTGGAACATACGAGGTATGTCAGATAGAATTAAAAAGTGTGCAGTCTTCGATTATATTCGGAGGTGCCTTCCTGCGATCATATGTTTAGTTGAGACCCATAGGTCAAGAGATGAGCAGATACTTCCAAGGAAGTGGGCCAAAGAAGAATACCACTCCAGACTCTCTTCCTACTCCATGGGAGTATCAGTATATGTTCACAGGAGGGTACCATTCGAGACTAAGAATGCAAAGGTAGATAAGTATGGTCGATATGTATTTCTTTATGGAATATGGGAAGATAGGGCAGTCATCTTGGCTTTTGTTTATATTCCTCCATCTTTTAGAGTGGATGTTCTGAGGGACCTCGTGAGCTATAGCGAAAGTAAGACACATTCGGCATTATGGATAGTTGGAGATTTGAACAATGTAATAGACCCTAGTATGGACAGATACAAATTAGGTAGGAATGTAGGGGGGAACGAAACAGCATTGGCGAGATACTGTGGAGAGATGAATTGGGTTGATGGGTGGCGGAAACTAAACCCAGGAGTAAGACAGTACTCATGTTTTAGTACCTCATATAACACCGCTTCCCGAATTGACTTATGCCTGTGTGATAAGAATGCAATGACCTGGACCAGCAGGGTGCAGTATAAAGCTAAAACCCTATCGGACCATTGCCCAGTGGTGGTGGAAATTGGAGGTAAGGTAATGGGTGGGAAAAGGTTGGGCTTTCGGCTCAACCCCCACTGGATTGAATTAGTGGGCGACCAGGACTGGTTTAGACAGGAAATAGAGGCATTCTGGGAGATTAATCATAAGTCCGCAAACCCTCAGGTGGTATGGGATACTATGAAGGCATACTTGAGGGGTCTATATATAGGGCGAATCAATAAAAAAAAAAAAGGAATTCTCACAGGAAGAATCAGTACTGAATAGTAAAGTGGCAACATTAGAAGCAGGGATAGAAGAGGATAGTGGGGGGAACAGCTGTTAGAACTGAAGGCAGCTCAAGAGGAATATAAAGAATATCTACTTAAAAAGGCACAAAATAAACTATTCTTCAGTGGGCAATTTAATTTCTTTGAGAAAGGGAAACCAAATAAGACACTGTCAAGATTACTTAAAAATCAAGGCGACGAACGTGGTATTATGGCTCTGAGGAGGGAGGATGACAGCATAACCACAGATAGAGAAGAAATAGCCCAAATGGTTGGCTCTTTTTTCTCCAATCTCTATATGGGCAGCTATATTAATAGGGCGGAGGTAGCGGAATTCTTGAGGGGAATTAATATTCCGAGTTTGACAGAGGATGTCAGGGACTCCCTGGATGACCCAATCTCCCTCCAGGAATTGGAGGAGGCATTGGCATCAATCCAAGGGAATACATCCCCTGGGTCTGACGGCATTCCTTTCTAGATATATAGAATATACTCAATCCTGCTGCTTCCAAAACTGCTGGGTATCATTAATGAATCCTGGAGGGGGGGGGGGGGGTTCTCCCTAAATCTATGTGTGAGGCTAATATTAGACTCATTAGGAAAAAAGATAAGGATCCCTTGGATTTGGGCTCATATCTCCTTGCTTAATACAGATATAAAGATAATAGCGAAAGCACTGGCAAGGAGATTGGATAAAGTAGTGGAGGTAGTGGTGGGCGGTGACCAGGGAGGGTTTAGGTCAGGAAGAACGGTTCATGACAATATCCACCAGGTGTATGAAGCAATCCAGAGTGGATCCCGTGGCCCCCGCTCCATTCTGTCATTGGATGCTACTAAAGCTTTTGACAGGGTGGAGTGGGAATACCTCTGGGAAGTTTTGAAAAGGGTTAGGGTGGGCCCGAGGTTTTTGAGTTATATTCAGCTACTATACACTAACCCCGAGGCGAGTGTGGTGGTAGATGGAACCCCCTCCTACCCATTCAAACTAAGTAGAGGAACAAGGCAGGGCTGCCCCCTCTCACCCTTTTTATTTTTAATTTATATTGAACCCTTAGCGGCTTGGATAAGAGATAATGATGTTTATGAGGGATTTGGAGTAAATGGAGAGAAGAGTAAGATCTTGTTATTTGTAGATGATATCCTCCTTTTTGTAACTAACCCACAAGAAAAAATACATCGTATCATTAAGATGTTCGAGGCATTTGCCCCTCTATCTGGGTTGGACATAAATTGGAGTAAATCTACTATGCTCCCCCTGGATGAAGATATGGGGGAGACGGTGGGAAGACTATCCGTGTTAAAAAAAAATGAATGTCTCCATTATCTGGGAGTAAAAATAGCAGCCACGAATGATAGGTTTGTGATTAACAATATACTGCCCCTTTTGAATAGTTTAGCGAAGAGAGTAGAAGTATGGATTAAAATGCCCTTCTCTATGTTGTTACGCCGAGCGCTCCGGGTCCCCGCTCCTCCCCGGAGCGCTCGCTACACTTCCCTCACTGCAGCGCCCCGGTCGGTTCCACGGACCCGGGGCGCTGCGTTACCACCTCCGGCCGGGATGCGATTCGCGATGCGGGTAGCGCCCGCTCGCGATGCGCACCCCGGCTCCCGTACCTGACTCGCTCCCCGTCAGTTCTGTCCCGGCGCGCGCGGCCCACATGGCCGCGCAGTTGGTACGAATCGTGAATTGGAGAAATTTTAGATATCTGGAGAAGATTGTAGTAGATAAGGAGAAAGTGAACATATATGAGGTGTTGGAATGAGATGATTATGAGGAGAGTGGGTCAAATAACACGATGTTATTGTATAAATATAGGAAAGTATGGGAAAGATTAAAGGGAGAATTACATGTAGGAAATAGTTTTGGGTTCACACCCCTATGGGGTAACAATAAATTTAAAGAATTGGTGAAGTGTGAGTCAACTTTTTGGGATAGTAAGGGTATAAAACGACTGGAACAATTATTTGATAAAGGACAACTCTTTTCATTTGAGCACATAAAAAGGGGGTATGATATTAGTGATAACGATTGGCTGTACTATTGGCAAGTTAGTCATGCAGTCCATAACACGATAGATAAGGAGATATATGTAGCACAGAAACACAATTTCATAGAAGCACTAACTCAAATAGAGCACTTTAAAAAAAAAAAGGAATATCAATTTTGTATAAGAAATTAAATAAGATTATTGGAGTAAGGGGGATCGACAGAATTAAAGACAAATGGTCCGGAATAGTGGGTACTGTGTCTGAGGAAGATTGGGACATTATGGCCCAAAATATAAGCAAGGTTTCTCGTAATATGGAACATAAAATTACACAATTGAAGATATTACACAAGACCCACTATTCCGCGCTTCATTTACATAGGATAGGGGTGAGAATCACTTCACAGTGTGTTAAATGTGGTTTGGAAGAGGCGGACTATTTACATAGATTTTGGTCGTGTGAGAAGATATCTGTTTTCTGGGAATCTGTAATAAAAGAGGTAGAAAGTAAAATCCCTGTGAAGGTACCTCGTACGATAGAGTTTATACTGCTGGGAGCTATTGGTAAGATGGGCAAATTTGATTAGACATACTCTTGGATGTAAACAAGTATGGATTTGGCTTCTATGGCTTTTGCTTTCCTTCCGATTGGTGATGTTGTTTTATCGGATTTGTACAATGTATTTTTGTAATTGTTTAATATTAAAATAAAAAAAATATAAAAAAAAAGTAATGTAATAGACAGACCCCAATTTTTAATATTCAGGGACTCTATAGTGACAGGGACTGTTCCCCAGGACTGGCGCATGGCAAATGTGGTGCCAATATTTAAGAAGGGGTCAAAAGGTGACCCCGGGAATTATAGACCTGTTAGTTTAACCTCGGTAAATTGTTTGAGGGTTTCCTAAGAGATGCTATTTTGGAATATCTTGATAAAAATAAATGTATGACCCTGTATCAGCATGGATTTATGAGGGATTGATCCTGTCAAACTAACCTGATCAGCTTTTATGAGGAGGTGAGCACAAGACTGGACCAGGGGCAATCGCTGGATGTCGTATATCTGGATTTTTCCAAAGCATTTGATACGGTTCCACATAAAAGGTTGGTGCATAAAATGAGAAGGTTTGGGCTGGGTGAGAATGTGCGCAAGTGGGTAAGTAACTGGCTCAATGATAGGAAACAGAGGGTGTTTATTAATGGTACTTATTCTGATTGGGTGACTGTTACTAGTGGGGTACCACAGGGGTCCGTCTTGGGTCCTGTCCTATTTAATATATTCATGAATGACCTTGCAGAGGGGTTGAATAGTAAAGTAGCAATCTTTGCAGATGACACCAAACTCTGTAAAGTGGTAAACACTATAGAGGACAGTGCACTGTTACAAATGGATCTGGATAGGTTGGAGGTTTGGGCTGGGAAGTGGCAGATGAGGTTCAACACTGATAAATGTAAGGTAATGCAAAAATCCGAGCTGGGATTATGTATTAAATGGAAGAACACTTAGGACGACTGACATGGAAAAGGACTTAGGAGCCTTAGGTAACAGTAAACTTAGCTGTAGTGACCAGTGTCGGGCAGCTGCTGCCAAGGCTAATAAAATCATGGGGTACATCAATAGGGGCATAGATGCCGACGACAAGGAAATAATGCTACCGCTGTACAAATCACTAGTCAGTCCTCACATAGAGTACTGTGTACAGTACTGAGCACCAGTGTACAAGAAAGATATAGTGGAGCTGGAGAGGGTTCAAATCCCACTAAGGACAACAATAAATAAAGACATTATTATTATTATTATAATAACGTCAGCAGAGAGCACTGTGCTCGTGATGTCATCAGAGAGCATTCCAAAAAGAAAATAATTTCCTCTGTAGTATTCAGCAGCTAATAAGTACAGGAAAGATTACGATTTTTTAATAGAAGTAATTTACAAATCTGTTTAACTTTCCGGAGCCAGTTGATTTAAAAGAAAAAAAAGGTTTTCACCGGAGTACCCCTTTAACCCCTTCATGACCCAGCCCATTTTCACCTTCAGGTCCTGGGCATTTTTTGAAAATCTGACCACTGTCACTTTAAACATTAATAACTCTGGAATGCTTTTACTTATCATTCTGATTCCGAGAACTGCTGTAACAATCAGCCACCCCTGTGCAAATCGCCTCAAATGTACATGGTGCACTCTCCCTTCTGAGCCTTGTTGTGCGCCCCCAGAGCACTTTGCGCCCACATATGGGGTATCTCCATACTCGGGAGAAATTGCATTACAAATTTAGAGGATCTTTTTTCCCCTTTTACCTCTTGTGAAAATGAAAAGTATAGGGCAACACCAGCATGTCAGAGTAAAAAAATTATTTTTTTACACTAACATGCTGGTGTAGACCCCAACTTCACCTTTTCATAAGGGGTTAAAGAAGAAAAAGCCCCCCAAAATTTGTAAGGCAATTTCTCCCGAGTACGGCAATACCCCATATGTGTCCCAAAACTGTTGCCCTGAAATACAACAGGGCTCCAAAGTGAGAGAGCGCCATGCGCATTTGAGGCCTGAATTAGGGATTTGCATAGGGGTGGACATAGGGGTATTCTATGCCAATGATTCCCAAACAGGGTGCCTCCAGCTGTTGCAAAACTCCCAGCATGCCTGGACAGTCAATGGCTGTCCGGCAATACTGGGAGTTATTATTTTGCAACAGCTGGAGGCTCCGTTTTGGAAACAGTAGCGTACCAGACGTTTTTCATTTTTTTGGGGGCTGTGTAGGGATAATGTGTATATGTAGTGTTTTTTACTTTTTATTTTAGGTTAGTGTTAGTGTAGTGTTTTTAGGGTACAGTCACATGGGCAGAGGTTCACAGCAAGTTTGCCGCTGGGAGTTTGAGCTGCAGCGCAAATTTTGCGCCATCTCAAACTTGCAGCACTCACTGTAAACCTCCGCCCATGTGAGTGTACCCTGTACATTCACATTGGGGGGAGGGGGCAAACATCCAGCTGTTGCAAACTCCGAGCATGCCCTTTGGCTGTCCGTGCATGCTGGGAGTTGTAGTTTTGCAACAGCTGGAGGCACACTGGTTTGGAAACACTAAGTTAAGTAATAAACTTTCAAGTGTTTTGCAACCAAACTTAGCGTTTCCAAACCAGTGTGCCTCCAGCTGTTGAAAAACTACAACTCCCAGCATGCATGGTCTGTCAGTGCATGCTGGGAGTTATAGTTTTGCAACAATTGAAACAGCTGGAGGCACTGAGGTAGCAAACGGACAATGTTTCCCAACTAGTGTGCCTCCAGTTGTTGCAAAACTACAACTCCCAGCATGCCCAGACTGCCCAAGCATGCTGGAAGTTGTAGTTCGGCAATATCTGAAGGATCAGATGTTGCCGAACTACAACTTCCAGCATGCTTGGGCAGTCTGGGCATGCTGGGAGTTGTAGTTTTGCAATATCTGGAGGTCCACAGTTTGGAGACCACTGTATAATGGTCTCCAATCTATGCTCTTCCAGATGTTAGAGAACTACAACTCCCAGCATGCCTGAACAGACTGAGCATGCTGGGAGTTGTAGTTTTGCAACATCTGGAACAGCACAGATTGGAGACCATTATACAGTGGTCTCCAAACTGTGGACCTCCAGATGTTACAAAACTACAACTCCCAGCATGCCCAGAAAGCCAAAGGCTGTCTGGGCATGCTGGGAGTTGCCGTTTTGAAACTCCCAGAGGCAGCAGTGAGATCGCTTTACGGCGATCTCACTGCTGCCAATGAAGATGCCGCACTGCTGCCGGAAACTCACCTCCGTGACGCAGCGCCGCCGGGACCGCCTGGAGGACGTCGCTCGCAACGGGACCACTCGGGACACCGCATGGTCGGGTAAGTGATGCCGGGGGATGGGTAAGGGACACTTAGCAGAGCGGTGTGTGTCCCGATCCCCGTGATCGGGACTTACACACCGCGCTGCTAAATATTCTGATAGCGAAACGCTGCTATTAGCTAGTCAGAGTTGACCAGCTGATAGCAGCGATCGCTGGGGGGGGGGGGGGTGGGGGATGAAACCCCCCGTGGTCGCATGGTAAGATGGCTGGCTATCAGTGATAGCCACCATCTTACCGGGCGCTGCGGGATGCCGCGAGTAGCGGCAAAAATGTTCATGACGTACCTGTATGTCATGGGTCGGGAACACCTTGCCACCCATGACGTACAGGTATGTCATAGGTCGGGAAGGGGTTAATGGTATAGAGAACTGTGTCTAGTGCATTAACTCTGATTTTTTGCCCATTGAAACCAGTAGGCCCATTGTGGTCTATGGGGAAAGCTGCTGAGTTGCCCATAGCAACCAATCAGATCGCTTCTTTCATTTTTGAAAAAGTCTCTGAAAAATGAAGGAAGTAATCTGATTGGTTGCTATGGGCAACTCAGAAACTTTTCCAGGAAAATATGCTGAGTTGCCCATAGCAACCAATCAGATCGCTTCTTTCATTTTGCAAAGGCATTGTGAAAAATGAAAGAAGCAATCTGGTTGCTATGGGCAACTGCACAACTCTTCCTCTACACTGGTCTTAATGAATCTCCCCCATAGAGGGAGATTTATCAAAACCTGCCCAGAGGAAAAGTTTCTGAGTTGCCCATAGCAACCAATCAGATCGCTTCTTTCATTTTTGAAAAAGCCTCTGAAAAATGAAGGATATTTTTGAGATTTTGGAAGCTGGGATACTCACTACACCCATGCATATCTAGATAATTAAGTATGGGGGGAACTTAAATTTATTTTTTAAATCACATGGAGTTTTGACTTTACTTCATTATGGTCGAATAAAGCACTTAAAGAGTTCCTTAAAATTAAAGATTCACTCTTTTGGATGAAAAGGGGCTTATTTATGTAAATCAATTATACGCTTTAGGTCAAATAAAGTCGTTTGAAGAGATAGCCCATAAGTGTGTGGGGGGAAGACAATCACAAACATTGTTTTTTACAAATAAGTAACACAGATCATAAAGCAATAAAAGGAGAGATTGGAGATTTCAGGGATTCTATATATAAGAAAAGTTTAATTAGACTATTTCCTTATGCAAAGTTGCTGTCTGGGCATGCTGGGAGTTGTGGTTCTGCAGCGGTTGGGGGTTCACAGCTTGAAGACCACTGCTATAGAGGGTGCAAATGTATCTGAGCCCTGGAACTCAAATAATGTGAAATATGAGATGATCAAAATGGAGCCCCTGCACTAATTACTTGGGTTCTGAGGTCTGTAAGGTCCATAGTAAAAACATCAGGTTCTGTCTATAGCAGATACTAAATCATGGCAGCTCAAAGAAACAAGCAGTCATTCTGACATGTCACATGTGATGTCATAGACAGCTGGAGGCCTGACATCCCACTGACAGCCGCCCGAGCCTTCAGTCTGTTCCAGTGCGATTAGTGAGAATAGTGAGATTAGCGTCTTCTTTTTCTACTTGTCTGAAATGGAGCTAAAAGGACTGGGGTTCGTCCCCCTCCTGTTGGCGTTTTGGTGTGCGGCCTGGCTTGCCACCAGCTACATCATGACGGTCGTCCTCGGCCATGCAGCCTCGCCACTGATGAGCATCAGGTAAGATAAACAAGCAAATGATTCTTATTTCATGGGTTGGGAGTGAGGAAATATCCATAATAACATTGGTTTCTTTTCCTTCACAGTGACGTGGGAAATGTCTTTCCCGAAAGCATATTATTCAGAATTGGATTTATAGGGACGTCCATTGGCACTTTGGTACTAACCTTTCTTATTTATAAGTATATGGTTATGCATACTGAAGAGTTCAGGGGTCATCAGGTCCTGATCCAGAGGATCCTGCTGGCCATTGTGTGGGCCTCCTGTTTTTCCACAGCTGTTATGCATGTATTGTCCCCCGAAGAATATCCCAGGATACACTTTGTCAGCACGATAATTTCCATTACATGTGAAGCCTTATACTACCTTGGGCAGTCCATCCAGATGTATAAATTACCAGGAGCAAAAAAAGTCATCCACCATAGTAGATGCACCTGCTGTGGCCTGACTTTTGTCTGTGTAGTTTTCTATTTTGGATATGAAACATTAAAGGAATTATTCCATAATGATGAAGACTGGGACGAGATCCGTGAAATCCCCATCATAATCATCGAGTGGGTGATGCTTCTACTGATCCTGATAAACATCGTGACCTATTATTCCACCATGCAGAGGTTATTGTTGACCGTCTCCAGAAACAGCTGCACACTCTCTCTTAGAGTAAAAATTGATGACTTCGGGGTGTAGACCACCACGGGGGCCATCAAGTGGACTTCTGGGAGAGATACTGCACAGGACACGGAAAACATCTAAAGAAGAATAACTGGGGGACTACATATGGTGCCAGTAATCATGACACAATAATATGAGCTGGTGATATTACCTATACAAAAAAAAAAAAAAAAAAAATTATAAAAAAATATTGGTGTGTGAAGTGTAATACCTAGTTAGAAAAACAGAATCAAATTCATCATTATAACCCCCCTCTGCATTACCCTGTTTATTATTTTTCAAGCAAGCACTTTGTTCTAATTCGTCCACTCTCTGGCGTGCTCCTTGTATAAGGGGTTTGGGATACCCTTTTTGTTTAAAACCATCCTCCAGGTTCTCTAGTTGTTGTAGGTATTTTTGTGTGGAAGAACAATTCCTTCGGATTCTTTTCATTTGACCGAATGGAATGTTCTTCTTCCATTATTTAAGATGGCAACTGTTAAAGTCGAGGTATCTGTTTGCATTCACCTCCTTAAAATAGTTGGCAGTATGCGAACAGCCATCCTGAATATAGATATTTAAATCCAGGAACTCACATTTTTTGGGGGACTGATGCAGCGCTGCCTTTGGCAATTTCTGGCTCTGCTATAGCGCTTTTTTTGAGGGGGCGTGTCGGCTGCCCCTTCATCTGGCGGTCAACCTGCGCCGCCGGGACGCAGCGCCGCCGGGACCGCCTGGAGGACGTCGCTCGCAACGGGACCACTCGGGACACCGCATGGTCGGGTAAGTGATGCCGGGGGATGGGTAAGGGACACTTAGCAGAGCGGTGTGTGTCCCGATCCCCGTGATCGGGACTTACACACCGCGCTGCTAAATATTCTGATAGCGAAACGCTGCTATTAGCTAGTCAGAGTTGACCAGCTGATAGCAGCGATCGCTGGGGGGTGGGGTGGGGGATGAAACCCCCCGTGGTCGCATGGTAAGATGGCTGGCTATCAGTGATAGCCACCATCTTACCGGGCGCTGCGGGATGCCGGGAGTAGCGGCAAAAATGTTCATGACGTACCTGTATGTCATGGGTCGGGAACACCTTGCCACCCATGACGTACAGGTATGTCATAGGTCGGGAAGGGGTTAATGGTATAGAGAACTGTGTCTAGTGCATTAACTCTGATTTTTTGCCCATTGAAACCAGTAGGCCCATTGTGGTCTATGGGGAAAGCTGCTGAGTTGCCCATAGCAACCAATCAGATCGCTTCTTTCATTTTTGAAAAAGTCTCTGAAAAATGAAGGAAGTAATCTGATTGGTTGCTATGGGCAACTCAGAAACTTTTCCAGGAAAATATGCTGAGTTGCCCATAGCAACCAATCAGATCGCTTCTTTCATTTTGCAAAGGCATTGTGAAAAATGAAAGAAGCAATCTGGTTGCTATGGGCAACTGCACAACTCTTCCTCTACACTGGTCTTAATGAATCTCCCCCATAGAGGGAGATTTATCAAAACCTGCCCAGAGGAAAAGTTTCTGAGTTGCCCATAGCAACCAATCAGATCGCTTCTTTCATTTTTGAAAAAGCCTCTGAAAAATGAAGGATATTTTTGAGATTTTGGAAGCTGGGATACTCACTACACCCATGCATATCTAGATAATTAAGTATGGGGGGAACTTAAATTTATTTTTTAAATCACATGGAGTTTTGACTTTACTTCATTATGGTCGAATAAAGCACTTAAAGAGTTCCTTAAAATTAAAGATTCACTCTTTTGGATGAAAAGGGGCTTATTTATGTAAATCAATTATACGCTTTAGGTCAAATAAAGTCGTTTGAAGAGATAGCCCATAAGTGTGTGGGGGGAAGACAATCACAAACATTGTTTTTTACAAATAAGTAACACAGATCATAAAGCAATAAAAGGAGAGATTGGAGATTTCAGGGATTCTATATATAAGAAAAGTTTAATTAGACTATTTCCTTATGCAAAGTTGCTGTCTGGGCATGCTGGGAGTTGTGGTTCTGCAGCGGTTGGGGGTTCACAGCTTGAAGACCACTGCTATAGAGGGTGCAAATGTATCTGAGCCCTGGAACTCAAATAATGTGAAATATGAGATGATCAAAATGGAGCCCCTGCACTAATTACTTGGGTTCTGAGGTCTGTAAGGTCCATAGTAAAAACATCAGGTTCTGTCTATAGCAGATACTAAATCATGGCAGCTCAAAGAAACAAGCAGTCATTCTGACATGTCACATGTGATGTCATAGACAGCTGGAGGCCTGACATCCCACTGACAGCCGCCCGAGCCTTCAGTCTGTTCCAGTGCGATTAGTGAGAATAGTGAGATTAGCGTCTTCTTTTTCTACTTGTCTGAAATGGAGCTAAAAGGACTGGGGTTCGTCCCCCTCCTGTTGGCGTTTTGGTGTGCGGCCTGGCTTGCCACCAGCTACATCATGACGGTCGTCCTCGGCCATGCAGCCTCGCCACTGATGAGCATCAGGTAAGATAAACAAGCAAATGATTCTTATTTCATGGGTTGGGAGTGAGGAAATATCCATAATAACATTGGTTTCTTTTCCTTCACAGTGACGTGGGAAATGTCTTTCCCGAAAGCATATTATTCAGAATTGGATTTATAGGGACGTCCATTGGCACTTTGGTACTAACCTTTCTTATTTATAAGTATATGGTTATGCATACTGAAGAGTTCAGGGGTCATCAGGTCCTGATCCAGAGGATCCTGCTGGCCATTGTGTGGGCCTCCTGTTTTTCCACAGCTGTTATGCATGTATTGTCCCCCGAAGAATATCCCAGGATACACTTTGTCAGCACGATAATTTCCATTACATGTGAAGCCTTATACTACCTTGGGCAGTCCATCCAGATGTATAAATTACCAGGAGCAAAAAAAGTCATCCACCATAGTAGATGCACCTGCTGTGGCCTGACTTTTGTCTGTGTAGTTTTCTATTTTGGATATGAAACATTAAAGGAATTATTCCATAATGATGAAGACTGGGACGAGATCCGTGAAATCCCCATCATAATCATCGAGTGGGTGATGCTTCTACTGATCCTGATAAACATCGTGACCTATTATTCCACCATGCAGAGGTTATTGTTGACCGTCTCCAGAAACAGCTGCACACTCTCTCTTAGAGTAAAAATTGATGACTTCGGGGTGTAGACCACCACGGGGGCCATCAAGTGGACTTCTGGGAGAGATACTGCACAGGACACGGAAAACATCTAAAGAAGAATAACTGGGGGACTACATATGGTGCCAGTAATCATGACACAATAATATGAGCTGGTGATATTACCTATACAAAAAAAAAAAAAAAAAAAATTATAAAAAAATATTGGTGTGTGAAGTGTAATACCTAGTTAGAAAAACAGAATCAAATTCATCATTATAACCCCCCTCTGCATTACCCTGTTTATTATTTTTCAAGCAAGCACTTTGTTCTAATTCGTCCACTCTCTGGCGTGCTCCTTGTATAAGGGGTTTGGGATACCCTTTTTGTTTAAAACGATCCTCCAGGTTCTCTAGTTGTTGTAGGTATTTTTGTGTGGAAGAACAATTCCTTCGGATTCTTTTCATTTGACCGAATGGAATGTTCTTCTTCCATTATTTAAGATGGCAACTGTTAAAGTCGAGGTATCTGTTTGCATTCACCTCCTTAAAATAGTTGGCAGTATGCGAACAGCCATCCTGAATATAGATATTTAAATCCAGGAACTCACATTTTTTGGGGGACTGATGCAGCGCTGCCTTTGGCAATTTCTGGCTCTGCTATAGCGCTTTTTTTGAGGGGGCGTGTCGGCTGCCCCTTCATCTGGCGGTCAACCTGCGCCGCCGGGACGCAGCGCCGCCGGGACCGCCTGGAGGACGTCGCTCGCAACGGGACCACTCGGGACACCGCATGGTCGGGTAAGTGATGCCGGGGGATGGGTAAGGGACACTTAGCAGAGCGGTGTGTGTCCCGATCCCCGTGATCGGGACTTACACACCGCGCTGCTAAATATTCTGATAGCGAAACGCTGCTATTAGCTAGTCAGAGTTGACCAGCTGATAGCAGCGATCGCTGGGGGGGGGGGTGGGGGATGAAACCCCCCGTGGTCGCATGGTAAGATGGCTGGCTATCAGTGATAGCCACCATCTTACCGGGCGCTGCAGGATGCCGGGAGTAGCGGCAAAAATGTTCATGACGTACCTGTATGTCATGGGTCGGGAACACCTTGCCACCCATGACGTACAGGTATGTCATAGGTCGGGAAGGGGTTAATGGTATAGAGAACTGTGTCTAGTGCATTAACTCTGATTTTTTGCCCATTGAAACCAGTAGGCCCATTGTGGTCTATGGGGAAAGCTGCTGAGTTGCCCATAGCAACCAATCAGATCGCTTCTTTCATTTTTGAAAAAGTCTCTGAAAAATGAAGGAAGTAATCTGATTGGTTGCTATGGGCAACTCAGAAACTTTTCCAGGAAAATATGCTGAGTTGCCCATAGCAACCAATCAGATCGCTTCTTTCATTTTGCAAAGGCATTGTGAAAAATGAAAGAAGCAATCTGGTTGCTATGGGCAACTGCACAACTCTTCCTCTACACTGGTCTTAATGAATCTCCCCCATAGAGGGAGATTTATCAAAACCTGCCCAGAGGAAAAGTTTCTGAGTTGCCCATAGCAACCAATCAGATCGCTTCTTTCATTTTTGAAAAAGCCTCTGAAAAATGAAGGATATTTTTGAGATTTTGGAAGCTGGGATACTCACTACACCCATGCATATCTAGATAATTAAGTATGGGGGGAACTTAAATTTATTTTTTAAATCACATGGAGTTTTGACTTTACTTCATTATGGTCGAATAAAGCACTTAAAGAGTTCCTTAAAATTAAAGATTCACTCTTTTGGATGAAAAGGGGCTTATTTATGTAAATCAATTATACGCTTTAGGTCAAATAAAGTCGTTTGAAGAGATAGCCCATAAGTGTGTGGGGGGAAGACAATCACAAACATTGTTTTTTACAAATAAGTAACACAGATCATAAAGCAATAAAAGGAGAGATTGGAGATTTCAGGGATTCTATATATAAGAAAAGTTTAATTAGACTATTTCCTTATGCAAAGTTGCTGTCTGGGCATGCTGGGAGTTGTGGTTCTGCAGCGGTTGGGGGTTCACAGCTTGAAGACCACTGCTATAGAGGGTGCAAATGTATCTGAGCCCTGGAACTCAAATAATGTGAAATATGAGATGATCAAAATGGAGCCCCTGCACTAATTACTTGGGTTCTGAGGTCTGTAAGGTCCATAGTAAAAACATCAGGTTCTGTCTATAGCAGATACTAAATCATGGCAGCTCAAAGAAACAAGCAGTCATTCTGACATGTCACATGTGATGTCATAGACAGCTGGAGGCCTGACATCCCACTGACAGCCGCCCGAGCCTTCAGTCTGTTCCAGTGCGATTAGTGAGAATAGTGAGATTAGCGTCTTCTTTTTCTACTTGTCTGAAATGGAGCTAAAAGGACTGGGGTTCGTCCCCCTCCTGTTGGCGTTTTGGTGTGCGGCCTGGCTTGCCACCAGCTACATCATGACGGTCGTCCTCGGCCATGCAGCCTCGCCACTGATGAGCATCAGGTAAGATAAACAAGCAAATGATTCTTATTTCATGGGTTGGGAGTGAGGAAATATCCATAATAACATTGGTTTCTTTTCCTTCACAGTGACGTGGGAAATGTCTTTCCCGAAAGCATATTATTCAGAATTGGATTTATAGGGACGTCCATTGGCACTTTGGTACTAACCTTTCTTATTTATAAGTATATGGTTATGCATACTGAAGAGTTCAGGGGTCATCAGGTCCTGATCCAGAGGATCCTGCTGGCCATTGTGTGGGCCTCCTGTTTTTCCACAGCTGTTATGCATGTATTGTCCCCCGAAGAATATCCCAGGATACACTTTGTCAGCACGATAATTTCCATTACATGTGAAGCCTTATACTACCTTGGGCAGTCCATCCAGATGTATAAATTACCAGGAGCAAAAAAAGTCATCCACCATAGTAGATGCACCTGCTGTGGCCTGACTTTTGTCTGTGTAGTTTTCTATTTTGGATATGAAACATTAAAGGAATTATTCCATAATGATGAAGACTGGGACGAGATCCGTGAAATCCCCATCATAATCATCGAGTGGGTGATGCTTCTACTGATCCTGATAAACATCGTGACCTATTATTCCACCATGCAGAGGTTATTGTTGACCGTCTCCAGAAACAGCTGCACACTCTCTCTTAGAGTAAAAATTGATGACTTCGGGGTGTAGACCACCACGGGGGCCATCAAGTGGACTTCTGGGAGAGATACTGCACAGGACACGGAAAACATCTAAAGAAGAATAACTGGGGGACTACATATGGTGCCAGTAATCATGACACAATAATATGAGCTGGTGATATTACCTATACAAAAAAAAAAAAAAAAAAAATTATAAAAAAATATTGGTGTGTGAAGTGTAATACCTAGTTAGAAAAACAGAATCAAATTCATCATTATAACCCCCCTCTGCATTACCCTGTTTATTATTTTTCAAGCAAGCACTTTGTTCTAATTCGTCCACTCTCTGGCGTGCTCCTTGTATAAGGGGTTTGGGATACCCTTTTTGTTTAAAACGATCCTCCAGGTTCTCTAGTTGTTGTAGGTATTTTTGTGTGGAAGAACAATTCCTTCGGATTCTTTTCATTTGACCGAATGGAATGTTCTTCTTCCATTATTTAAGATGGCAACTGTTAAAGTCGAGGTATCTGTTTGCATTCACCTCCTTAAAATAGTTGGCAGTATGCGAACAGCCATCCTGAATATAGATATTTAAATCCAGGAACTCACATTTTTTGGGGGACTGATGCAGCGCTGCCTTTGGCAATTTCTGGCTCTGCTATAGCGCTTTTTTTGAGGGGGCGTGTCGGCTGCCCCTTCATCTGGCGGTCAACCTGCGCCGCCGGGACGCAGCGCCGCCGGGACCGCCTGGAGGACGTCGCTCGCAACGGGACCACTCGGGACACCGCATGGTCGGGTAAGTGATGCCGGGGGATGGGTAAGGGACACTTAGCAGAGCGGTGTGTGTCCCGATCCCCGTGATCGGGACTTACACACCGCGCTGCTAAATATTCTGATAGCGAAACGCTGCTATTAGCTAGTCAGAGTTGACCAGCTGATAGCAGCGATCGCTGGGGGGGGGGGTGGGGGATGAAACCCCCCGTGGTCGCATGGTAAGATGGCTGGCTATCAGTGATAGCCACCATCTTACCGGGCGCTGCGGGATGCCGGGAGTAGCGGCAAAAATGTTCATGACGTACCTGTATGTCATGGGTCGGGAACACCTTGCCACCCATGACGTACAGGTATGTCATAGGTCGGGAAGGGGTTAATGGTATAGAGAACTGTGTCTAGTGCATTAACTCTGATTTTTTGCCCATTGAAACCAGTAGGCCCATTGTGGTCTATGGGGAAAGCTGCTGAGTTGCCCATAGCAACCAATCAGATCGCTTCTTTCATTTTTGAAAAAGTCTCTGAAAAATGAAGGAAGTAATCTGATTGGTTGCTATGGGCAACTCAGAAACTTTTCCAGGAAAATATGCTGAGTTGCCCATAGCAACCAATCAGATCGCTTCTTTCATTTTGCAAAGGCATTGTGAAAAATGAAAGAAGCAATCTGGTTGCTATGGGCAACTGCACAACTCTTCCTCTACACTGGTCTTAATGAATCTCCCCCATAGAGGGAGATTTATCAAAACCTGCCCAGAGGAAAAGTTTCTGAGTTGCCCATAGCAACCAATCAGATCGCTTCTTTCATTTTTGAAAAAGCCTCTGAAAAATGAAGGATATTTTTGAGATTTTGGAAGCTGGGATACTCACTACACCCATGCATATCTAGATAATTAAGTATGGGGGGAACTTAAATTTATTTTTTAAATCACATGGAGTTTTGACTTTACTTCATTATGGTCGAATAAAGCACTTAAAGAGTTCCTTAAAATTAAAGATTCACTCTTTTGGATGAAAAGGGGCTTATTTATGTAAATCAATTATACGCTTTAGGTCAAATAAAGTCGTTTGAAGAGATAGCCCATAAGTGTGTGGGGGGAAGACAATCACAAACATTGTTTTTTACAAATAAGTAACACAGATCATAAAGCAATAAAAGGAGAGATTGGAGATTTCAGGGATTCTATATATAAGAAAAGTTTAATTAGACTATTTCCTTATGCAAAGTTGCTGTCTGGGCATGCTGGGAGTTGTGGTTCTGCAGCGGTTGGGGGTTCACAGCTTGAAGACCACTGCTATAGAGGGTGCAAATGTATCTGAGCCCTGGAACTCAAATAATGTGAAATATGAGATGATCAAAATGGAGCCCCTGCACTAATTACTTGGGTTCTGAGGTCTGTAAGGTCCATAGTAAAAACATCAGGTTCTGTCTATAGCAGATACTAAATCATGGCAGCTCAAAGAAACAAGCAGTCATTCTGACATGTCACATGTGATGTCATAGACAGCTGGAGGCCTGACATCCCACTGACAGCCGCCCGAGCCTTCAGTCTGTTCCAGTGCGATTAGTGAGAATAGTGAGATTAGCGTCTTCTTTTTCTACTTGTCTGAAATGGAGCTAAAAGGACTGGGGTTCGTCCCCCTCCTGTTGGCGTTTTGGTGTGCGGCCTGGCTTGCCACCAGCTACATCATGACGGTCGTCCTCGGCCATGCAGCCTCGCCACTGATGAGCATCAGGTAAGATAAACAAGCAAATGATTCTTATTTCATGGGTTGGGAGTGAGGAAATATCCATAATAACATTGGTTTCTTTTCCTTCACAGTGACGTGGGAAATGTCTTTCCCGAAAGCATATTATTCAGAATTGGATTTATAGGGACGTCCATTGGCACTTTGGTACTAACCTTTCTTATTTATAAGTATATGGTTATGCATACTGAAGAGTTCAGGGGTCATCAGGTCCTGATCCAGAGGATCCTGCTGGCCATTGTGTGGGCCTCCTGTTTTTCCACAGCTGTTATGCATGTATTGTCCCCCGAAGAATATCCCAGGATACACTTTGTCAGCACGATAATTTCCATTACATGTGAAGCCTTATACTACCTTGGGCAGTCCATCCAGATGTATAAATTACCAGGAGCAAAAAAAGTCATCCACCATAGTAGATGCACCTGCTGTGGCCTGACTTTTGTCTGTGTAGTTTTCTATTTTGGATATGAAACATTAAAGGAATTATTCCATAATGATGAAGACTGGGACGAGATCCGTGAAATCCCCATCATAATCATCGAGTGGGTGATGCTTCTACTGATCCTGATAAACATCGTGACCTATTATTCCACCATGCAGAGGTTATTGTTGACCGTCTCCAGAAACAGCTGCACACTCTCTCTTAGAGTAAAAATTGATGACTTCGGGGTGTAGACCACCACGGGGGCCATCAAGTGGACTTCTGGGAGAGATACTGCACAGGACACGGAAAACATCTAAAGAAGAATAACTGGGGGACTACATATGGTGCCAGTAATCATGACACAATAATATGAGCTGGTGATATTACCTATACAAAAAAAAAAAAAAAAAAAAATTATAAAAAAATATTGGTGTGTGAAGTGTAATACCTAGTTAGAAAAACAGAATCAAATTCATCATTATAACCCCCCTCTGCATTACCCTGTTTATTATTTTTCAAGCAAGCACTTTGTTCTAATTCGTCCACTCTCTGGCGTGCTCCTTGTATAAGGGGTTTGGGATACCCTTTTTGTTTAAAACGATCCTCCAGGTTCTCTAGTTGTTGTAGGTATTTTTGTGTGGAAGAACAATTCCTTCGGATTCTTTTCATTTGACCGAATGGAATGTTCTTCTTCCATTATTTAAGATGGCAACTGTTAAAGTCGAGGTATCTGTTTGCATTCACCTCCTTAAAATAGTTGGCAGTATGCGAACAGCCATCCTGAATATAGATATTTAAATCCAGGAACTCACATTTTTTGGGGGACTGATGCAGCGCTGCCTTTGGCAATTTCTGGCTCTGCTATAGCGCTTTTTTTGAGGGGGCGTGTCGGCTGCCCCTTCATCTGGCGGTCAACCTGCGCCGCCGGGACGCAGCGCCGCCGGGACCGCCTGGAGGACGTCGCTCGCAACGGGACCACTCGGGACACCGCATGGTCGGGTAAGTGATGCCGGGGGATGGGTAAGGGACACTTAGCAGAGCGGTGTGTGTCCCGATCCCCGTGATCGGGACTTACACACCGCGCTGCTAAATATTCTGATAGCGAAACGCTGCTATTAGCTAGTCAGAGTTGACCAGCTGATAGCAGCGATCGCTGGGGGGGGGGGTGGGGGATGAAACCCCCCGTGGTCGCATGGTAAGATGGCTGGCTATCAGTGATAGCCACCATCTTACCGGGCGCTGCGGGATGCCGGGAGTAGCGGCAAAAATGTTCATGACGTACCTGTATGTCATGGGTCGGGAACACCTTGCCACCCATGACGTACAGGTATGTCATAGGTCGGGAAGGGGTTAATGGTATAGAGAACTGTGTCTAGTGCATTAACTCTGATTTTTTGCCCATTGAAACCAGTAGGCCCATTGTGGTCTATGGGGAAAGCTGCTGAGTTGCCCATAGCAACCAATCAGATCGCTTCTTTCATTTTTGAAAAAGTCTCTGAAAAATGAAGGAAGTAATCTGATTGGTTGCTATGGGCAACTCAGAAACTTTTCCAGGAAAATATGCTGAGTTGCCCATAGCAACCAATCAGATCGCTTCTTTCATTTTGCAAAGGCATTGTGAAAAATGAAAGAAGCAATCTGGTTGCTATGGGCAACTGCACAACTCTTCCTCTACACTGGTCTTAATGAATCTCCCCCATAGAGGGAGATTTATCAAAACCTGCCCAGAGGAAAAGTTTCTGAGTTGCCCATAGCAACCAATCAGATCGCTTCTTTCATTTTTGAAAAAGCCTCTGAAAAATGAAGGATATTTTTGAGATTTTGGAAGCTGGGATACTCACTACACCCATGCATATCTAGATAATTAAGTATGGGGGGAACTTAAATTTATTTTTTAAATCACATGGAGTTTTGACTTTACTTCATTATGGTCGAATAAAGCACTTAAAGAGTTCCTTAAAATTAAAGATTCACTCTTTTGGATGAAAAGGGGCTTATTTATGTAAATCAATTATACGCTTTAGGTCAAATAAAGTCGTTTGAAGAGATAGCCCATAAGTGTGTGGGGGGAAGACAATCACAAACATTGTTTTTTACAAATAAGTAACACAGATCATAAAGCAATAAAAGGAGAGATTGGAGATTTCAGGGATTCTATATATAAGAAAAGTTTAATTAGACTATTTCCTTATGCAAAGTTGCTGTCTGGGCATGCTGGGAGTTGTGGTTCTGCAGCGGTTGGGGGTTCACAGCTTGAAGACCACTGCTATAGAGGGTGCAAATGTATCTGAGCCCTGGAACTCAAATAATGTGAAATATGAGATGATCAAAATGGAGCCCCTGCACTAATTACTTGGGTTCTGAGGTCTGTAAGGTCCATAGTAAAAACATCAGGTTCTGTCTATAGCAGATACTAAATCATGGCAGCTCAAAGAAACAAGCAGTCATTCTGACATGTCACATGTGATGTCATAGACAGCTGGAGGCCTGACATCCCACTGACAGCCGCCCGAGCCTTCAGTCTGTTCCAGTGCGATTAGTGAGAATAGTGAGATTAGCGTCTTCTTTTTCTACTTGTCTGAAATGGAGCTAAAAGGACTGGGGTTCGTCCCCCTCCTGTTGGCGTTTTGGTGTGCGGCCTGGCTTGCCACCAGCTACATCATGACGGTCGTCCTCGGCCATGCAGCCTCGCCACTGATGAGCATCAGGTAAGATAAACAAGCAAATGATTCTTATTTCATGGGTTGGGAGTGAGGAAATATCCATAATAACATTGGTTTCTTTTCCTTCACAGTGACGTGGGAAATGTCTTTCCCGAAAGCATATTATTCAGAATTGGATTTATAGGGACGTCCATTGGCACTTTGGTACTAACCTTTCTTATTTATAAGTATATGGTTATGCATACTGAAGAGTTCAGGGGTCATCAGGTCCTGATCCAGAGGATCCTGCTGGCCATTGTGTGGGCCTCCTGTTTTTCCACAGCTGTTATGCATGTATTGTCCCCCGAAGAATATCCCAGGATACACTTTGTCAGCACGATAATTTCCATTACATGTGAAGCCTTATACTACCTTGGGCAGTCCATCCAGATGTATAAATTACCAGGAGCAAAAAAAGTCATCCACCATAGTAGATGCACCTGCTGTGGCCTGACTTTTGTCTGTGTAGTTTTCTATTTTGGATATGAAACATTAAAGGAATTATTCCATAATGATGAAGACTGGGACGAGATCCGTGAAATCCCCATCATAATCATCGAGTGGGTGATGCTTCTACTGATCCTGATAAACATCGTGACCTATTATTCCACCATGCAGAGGTTATTGTTGACCGTCTCCAGAAACAGCTGCACACTCTCTCTTAGAGTAAAAATTGATGACTTCGGGGTGTAGACCACCACGGGGGCCATCAAGTGGACTTCTGGGAGAGATACTGCACAGGACACGGAAAACATCTAAAGAAGAATAACTGGGGGACTACATATGGTGCCAGTAATCATGACACAATAATATGAGCTGGTGATATTACCTATACAAAAAAAAAAAAAAAAAAAATTATAAAAAAATATTGGTGTGTGAAGTGTAATACCTAGTTAGAAAAACAGAATCAAATTCATCATTATAACCCCCCTCTGCATTACCCTGTTTATTATTTTTCAAGCAAGCACTTTGTTCTAATTCGTCCACTCTCTGGCGTGCTCCTTGTATAAGGGGTTTGGGATACCCTTTTTGTTTAAAACGATCCTCCAGGTTCTCTAGTTGTTGTAGGTATTTTTGTGTGGAAGAACAATTCCTTCGGATTCTTTTCATTTGACCGAATGGAATGTTCTTCTTCCATTATTTAAGATGGCAACTGTTAAAGTCGAGGTATCTGTTTGCATTCACCTCCTTAAAATAGTTGGCAGTATGCGAACAGCCATCCTGAATATAGATATTTAAATCCAGGAACTCACATTTTTTGGGGGACTGATGCAGCGCTGCCTTTGGCAATTTCTGGCTCTGCTATAGCGCTTTTTTTGAGGGGGCGTGTCGGCTGCCCCTTCATCTGGCGGTCAACCTGCGCCGCCGGGACGCAGCGCCGCCGGGACCGCCTGGAGGACGTCGCTCGCAACGGGACCACTCGGGACACCGCATGGTCGGGTAAGTGATGCCGGGGGATGGGTAAGGGACACTTAGCAGAGCGGTGTGTGTCCCGATCCCCGTGATCGGGACTTACACACCGCGCTGCTAAATATTCTGATAGCGAAACGCTGCTATTAGCTAGTCAGAGTTGACCAGCTGATAGCAGCGATCGCTGGGGGGGGGGGTGGGGGATGAAACCCCCCGTGGTCGCATGGTAAGATGGCTGGCTATCAGTGATAGCCACCATCTTACCGGGCGCTGCGGGATGCCGGGAGTAGCGGCAAAAATGTTCATGACGTACCTGTATGTCATGGGTCGGGAACACCTTGCCACCCATGACGTACAGGTATGTCATAGGTCGGGAAGGGGTTAATGGTATAGAGAACTGTGTCTAGTGCATTAACTCTGATTTTTTGCCCATTGAAACCAGTAGGCCCATTGTGGTCTATGGGGAAAGCTGCTGAGTTGCCCATAGCAACCAATCAGATCGCTTCTTTCATTTTTGAAAAAGTCTCTGAAAAATGAAGGAAGTAATCTGATTGGTTGCTATGGGCAACTCAGAAACTTTTCCAGGAAAATATGCTGAGTTGCCCATAGCAACCAATCAGATCGCTTCTTTCATTTTGCAAAGGCATTGTGAAAAATGAAAGAAGCAATCTGGTTGCTATGGGCAACTGCACAACTCTTCCTCTACACTGGTCTTAATGAATCTCCCCCATAGAGGGAGATTTATCAAAACCTGCCCAGAGGAAAAGTTTCTGAGTTGCCCATAGCAACCAATCAGATCGCTTCTTTCATTTTTGAAAAAGCCTCTGAAAAATGAAGGATATTTTTGAGATTTTGGAAGCTGGGATACTCACTACACCCATGCATATCTAGATAATTAAGTATGGGGGGAACTTAAATTTATTTTTTAAATCACATGGAGTTTTGACTTTACTTCATTATGGTCGAATAAAGCACTTAAAGAGTTCCTTAAAATTAAAGATTCACTCTTTTGGATGAAAAGGGGCTTATTTATGTAAATCAATTATACGCTTTAGGTCAAATAAAGTCGTTTGAAGAGATAGCCCATAAGTGTGTGGGGGGAAGACAATCACAAACATTGTTTTTTACAAATAAGTAACACAGATCATAAAGCAATAAAAGGAGAGATTGGAGATTTCAGGGATTCTATATATAAGAAAAGTTTAATTAGACTATTTCCTTATGCAAAGTTGCTGTCTGGGCATGCTGGGAGTTGTGGTTCTGCAGCGGTTGGGGGTTCACAGCTTGAAGACCACTGCTATAGAGGGTGCAAATGTATCTGAGCCCTGGAACTCAAATAATGTGAAATATGAGATGATCAAAATGGAGCCCCTGCACTAATTACTTGGGTTCTGAGGTCTGTAAGGTCCATAGTAAAAACATCAGGTTCTGTCTATAGCAGATACTAAATCATGGCAGCTCAAAGAAACAAGCAGTCATTCTGACATGTCACATGTGATGTCATAGACAGCTGGAGGCCTGACATCCCACTGACAGCCGCCCGAGCCTTCAGTCTGTTCCAGTGCGATTAGTGAGAATAGTGAGATTAGCGTCTTCTTTTTCTACTTGTCTGAAATGGAGCTAAAAGGACTGGGGTTCGTCCCCCTCCTGTTGGCGTTTTGGTGTGCGGCCTGGCTTGCCACCAGCTACATCATGACGGTCGTCCTCGGCCATGCAGCCTCGCCACTGATGAGCATCAGGTAAGATAAACAAGCAAATGATTCTTATTTCATGGGTTGGGAGTGAGGAAATATCCATAATAACATTGGTTTCTTTTCCTTCACAGTGACGTGGGAAATGTCTTTCCCGAAAGCATATTATTCAGAATTGGATTTATAGGGACGTCCATTGGCACTTTGGTACTAACCTTTCTTATTTATAAGTATATGGTTATGCATACTGAAGAGTTCAGGGGTCATCAGGTCCTGATCCAGAGGATCCTGCTGGCCATTGTGTGGGCCTCCTGTTTTTCCACAGCTGTTATGCATGTATTGTCCCCCGAAGAATATCCCAGGATACACTTTGTCAGCACGATAATTTCCATTACATGTGAAGCCTTATACTACCTTGGGCAGTCCATCCAGATGTATAAATTACCAGGAGCAAAAAAAGTCATCCACCATAGTAGATGCACCTGCTGTGGCCTGACTTTTGTCTGTGTAGTTTTCTATTTTGGATATGAAACATTAAAGGAATTATTCCATAATGATGAAGACTGGGACGAGATCCGTGAAATCCCCATCATAATCATCGAGTGGGTGATGCTTCTACTGATCCTGATAAACATCGTGACCTATTATTCCACCATGCAGAGGTTATTGTTGACCGTCTCCAGAAACAGCTGCACACTCTCTCTTAGAGTAAAAATTGATGACTTCGGGGTGTAGACCACCACGGGGGCCATCAAGTGGACTTCTGGGAGAGATACTGCACAGGACACGGAAAACATCTAAAGAAGAATAACTGGGGGACTACATATGGTGCCAGTAATCATGACACAATAATATGAGCTGGTGATATTACCTATACAAAAAAAAAATAAAAAAAAATTATAAAAAAATATTGGTGTGTGAAGTGTAATACCTAGTTAGAAAAACAGAATCAAATTCATCATTATAACCCCCCTCTGCATTACCCTGTTTATTATTTTTCAAGCAAGCACTTTGTTCTAATTCGTCCACTCTCTGGCGTGCTCCTTGTATAAGGGGTTTGGGATACCCTTTTTGTTTAAAACGATCCTCCAGGTTCTCTAGTTGTTGTAGGTATTTTTGTGTGGAAGAACAATTCCTTCGGATTCTTTTCATTTGACCGAATGGAATGTTCTTCTTCCATTATTTAAGATGGCAACTGTTAAAGTCGAGGTATCTGTTTGCATTCACCTCCTTAAAATAGTTGGCAGTATGCGAACAGCCATCCTGAATATAGATATTTAAATCCAGGAACTCACATTTTTTGGGGGACTGATGCAGCGCTGCCTTTGGCAATTTCTGGCTCTGCTATAGCGCTTTTTTTGAGGGGGCGTGTCGGCTGCCCCTTCATCTGGCGGTCAACCTGCGCCGCCGGGACGCAGCGCCGCCGGGACCGCCTGGAGGACGTCGCTCGCAACGGGACCACTCGGGACACCGCATGGTCGGGTAAGTGATGCCGGGGGATGGGTAAGGGACACTTAGCAGAGCGGTGTGTGTCCCGATCCCCGTGATCGGGACTTACACACCGCGCTGCTAAATATTCTGATAGCGAAACGCTGCTATTAGCTAGTCAGAGTTGACCAGCTGATAGCAGCGATCGCTGGGGGGGGGGGTGGGGGATGAAACCCCCCGTGGTCGCATGGTAAGATGGCTGGCTATCAGTGATAGCCACCATCTTACCGGGCGCTGCGGGATGCCGCGAGTAGCGGCAAAAATGTTCATGACGTACCTGTATGTCATGGGTCGGGAACACCTTGCCACCCATGACGTACAGGTATGTCATAGGTCGGGAAGGGGTTAATGGTATAGAGAACTGTGTCTAGTGCATTAACTCTGATTTTTTGCCCATTGAAACCAGTAGGCCCATTGTGGTCTATGGGGAAAGCTGCTGAGTTGCCCATAGCAACCAATCAGATCGCTTCTTTCATTTTTGAAAAAGTCTCTGAAAAATGAAGGAAGTAATCTGATTGGTTGCTATGGGCAACTCAGAAACTTTTCCAGGAAAATATGCTGAGTTGCCCATAGCAACCAATCAGATCGCTTCTTTCATTTTGCAAAGGCATTGTGAAAAATGAAAGAAGCAATCTGGTTGCTATGGGCAACTGCACAACTCTTCCTCTACACTGGTCTTAATGAATCTCCCCCATAGAGGGAGATTTATCAAAACCTGCCCAGAGGAAAAGTTTCTGAGTTGCCCATAGCAACCAATCAGATCGCTTCTTTCATTTTTGAAAAAGCCTCTGAAAAATGAAGGATATTTTTGAGATTTTGGAAGCTGGGATACTCACTACACCCATGCATATCTAGATAATTAAGTATGGGGGGAACTTAAATTTATTTTTTAAATCACATGGAGTTTTGACTTTACTTCATTATGGTCGAATAAAGCACTTAAAGAGTTCCTTAAAATTAAAGATTCACTCTTTTGGATGAAAAGGGGCTTATTTATGTAAATCAATTATACGCTTTAGGTCAAATAAAGTCGTTTGAAGAGATAGCCCATAAGTGTGTGGGGGGAAGACAATCACAAACATTGTTTTTTACAAATAAGTAACACAGATCATAAAGCAATAAAAGGAGAGATTGGAGATTTCAGGGATTCTATATATAAGAAAAATTTAATTAGACTATTTCCTTATGCAAAGTTGCTGTCTGGGCATGCTGGGAGTTGTGGTTCTGCAGCGGTTGGGGGTTCACAGCTTGAAGACCACTGCTATAGAGGGTGCAAATGTATCTGAGCCCTGGAACTCAAATAATGTGAAATATGAGATGATCAAAATGGAGCCCCTGCACTAATTACTTGGGTTCTGAGGTCTGTAAGGTCCATAGTAAAAACATCAGGTTCTGTCTATAGCAGATACTAAATCATGGCAGCTCAAAGAAACAAGCAGTCATTCTGACATGTCACATGTGATGTCATAGACAGCTGGAGGCCTGACATCCCACTGACAGCCGCCCGAGCCTTCAGTCTGTTCCAGTGCGATTAGTGAGAATAGTGAGATTAGCGTCTTCTTTTTCTACTTGTCTGAAATGGAGCTAAAAGGACTGGGGTTCGTCCCCCTCCTGTTGGCGTTTTGGTGTGCGGCCTGGCTTGCCACCAGCTACATCATGACGGTCGTCCTCGGCCATGCAGCCTCGCCACTGATGAGCATCAGGTAAGATAAACAAGCAAATGATTCTTATTTCATGGGTTGGGAGTGAGGAAATATCCATAATAACATTGGTTTCTTTTCCTTCACAGTGACGTGGGAAATGTCTTTCCCGAAAGCATATTATTCAGAATTGGATTTATAGGGACGTCCATTGGCACTTTGGTACTAACCTTTCTTATTTATAAGTATATGGTTATGCATACTGAAGAGTTCAGGGGTCATCAGGTCCTGATCCAGAGGATCCTGCTGGCCATTGTGTGGGCCTCCTGTTTTTCCACAGCTGTTATGCATGTATTGTCCCCCGAAGAATATCCCAGGATACACTTTGTCAGCACGATAATTTCCATTACATGTGAAGCCTTATACTACCTTGGGCAGTCCATCCAGATGTATAAATTACCAGGAGCAAAAAAAGTCATCCACCATAGTAGATGCACCTGCTGTGGCCTGACTTTTGTCTGTGTAGTTTTCTATTTTGGATATGAAACATTAAAGGAATTATTCCATAATGATGAAGACTGGGACGAGATCCGTGAAATCCCCATCATAATCATCGAGTGGGTGATGCTTCTACTGATCCTGATAAACATCGTGACCTATTATTCCACCATGCAGAGGTTATTGTTGACCGTCTCCAGAAACAGCTGCACACTCTCTCTTAGAGTAAAAATTGATGACTTCGGGGTGTAGACCACCACGGGGGCCATCAAGTGGACTTCTGGGAGAGATACTGCACAGGACACGGAAAACATCTAAAGAAGAATAACTGGGGGACTACATATGGTGCCAGTAATCATGACACAATAATATGAGCTGGTGATATTACCTATACAAAAAAAAAAAAAAAAAAAAATTATAAAAAAATATTGGTGTGTGAAGTGTAATACCTAGTTAGAAAAACAGAATCAAATTCATCATTATAACCCCCCTCTGCATTACCCTGTTTATTATTTTTCAAGCAAGCACTTTGTTCTAATTCGTCCACTCTCTGGCGTGCTCCTTGTATAAGGGGTTTGGGATACCCTTTTTGTTTAAAACGATCCTCCAGGTTCTCTAGTTGTTGTAGGTATTTTTGTGTGGAAGAACAATTCCTTCGGATTCTTTTCATTTGACCGAATGGAATGTTCTTCTTCCATTATTTAAGATGGCAACTGTTAAAGTCGAGGTATCTGTTTGCATTCACCTCCTTAAAATAGTTGGCAGTATGCGAACAGCCATCCTGAATATAGATATTTAAATCCAGGAACTCACATTTTTTGGGGGACTGATGCAGCGCTGCCTTTGGCAATTTCTGGCTCTGCTATAGCGCTTTTTTTGAGGGGGCGTGTCGGCTGCCCCTTCATCTGGCGGTCAACCTGCGCCGCCGGGACGCAGCGCCGCCGGGACCGCCTGGAGGACGTCGCTCGCAACGGGACCACTCGGGACACCGCATGGTCGGGTAAGTGATGCCGGGGGATGGGTAAGGGACACTTAGCAGAGCGGTGTGTGTCCCGATCCCCGTGATCGGGACTTACACACCGCGCTGCTAAATATTCTGATAGCGAAACGCTGCTATTAGCTAGTCAGAGTTGACCAGCTGATAGCAGCGATCGCTGGGGGGGGGGGTGGGGGATGAAACCCCCCGTGGTCGCATGGTAAGATGGCTGGCTATCAGTGATAGCCACCATCTTACCGGGCGCTGCGGGATGCCGCGAGTAGCGGCAAAAATGTTCATGACGTACCTGTATGTCATGGGTCGGGAACACCTTGCCACCCATGACGTACAGGTATGTCATAGGTCGGGAAGGGGTTAATGGTATAGAGAACTGTGTCTAGTGCATTAACTCTGATTTTTTGCCCATTGAAACCAGTAGGCCCATTGTGGTCTATGGGGAAAGCTGCTGAGTTGCCCATAGCAACCAATCAGATCGCTTCTTTCATTTTTGAAAAAGTCTCTGAAAAATGAAGGAAGTAATCTGATTGGTTGCTATGGGCAACTCAGAAACTTTTCCAGGAAAATATGCTGAGTTGCCCATAGCAACCAATCAGATCGCTTCTTTCATTTTGCAAAGGCATTGTGAAAAATGAAAGAAGCAATCTGGTTGCTATGGGCAACTGCACAACTCTTCCTCTACACTGGTCTTAATGAATCTCCCCCATAGAGGGAGATTTATCAAAACCTGCCCAGAGGAAAAGTTTCTGAGTTGCCCATAGCAACCAATCAGATCGCTTCTTTCATTTTTGAAAAAGCCTCTGAAAAATGAAGGATATTTTTGAGATTTTGGAAGCTGGGATACTCACTACACCCATGCATATCTAGATAATTAAGTATGGGGGGAACTTAAATTTATTTTTTAAATCACATGGAGTTTTGACTTTACTTCATTATGGTCGAATAAAGCACTTAAAGAGTTCCTTAAAATTAAAGATTCACTCTTTTGGATGAAAAGGGGCTTATTTATGTAAATCAATTATACGCTTTAGGTCAAATAAAGTCGTTTGAAGAGATAGCCCATAAGTGTGTGGGGGGAAGACAATCACAAACATTGTTTTTTACAAATAAGTAACACAGATCATAAAGCAATAAAAGGAGAGATTGGAGATTTCAGGGATTCTATATATAAGAAAAATTTAATTAGACTATTTCCTTATGCAAAGTTGCTGTCTGGGCATGCTGGGAGTTGTGGTTCTGCAGCGGTTGGGGGTTCACAGCTTGAAGACCACTGCTATAGAGGGTGCAAATGTATCTGAGCCCTGGAACTCAAATAATGTGAAATATGAGATGATCAAAATGGAGCCCCTGCACTAATTACTTGGGTTCTGAGGTCTGTAAGGTCCATAGTAAAAACATCAGGTTCTGTCTATAGCAGATACTAAATCATGGCAGCTCAAAGAAACAAGCAGTCATTCTGACATGTCACATGTGATGTCATAGACAGCTGGAGGCCTGACATCCCACTGACAGCCGCCCGAGCCTTCAGTCTGTTCCAGTGCGATTAGTGAGAATAGTGAGATTAGCGTCTTCTTTTTCTACTTGTCTGAAATGGAGCTAAAAGGACTGGGGTTCGTCCCCCTCCTGTTGGCGTTTTGGTGTGCGGCCTGGCTTGCCACCAGCTACATCATGACGGTCGTCCTCGGCCATGCAGCCTCGCCACTGATGAGCATCAGGTAAGATAAACAAGCAAATGATTCTTATTTCATGGGTTGGGAGTGAGGAAATATCCATAATAACATTGGTTTCTTTTCCTTCACAGTGACGTGGGAAATGTCTTTCCCGAAAGCATATTATTCAGAATTGGATTTATAGGGACGTCCATTGGCACTTTGGTACTAACCTTTCTTATTTATAAGTATATGGTTATGCATACTGAAGAGTTCAGGGGTCATCAGGTCCTGATCCAGAGGATCCTGCTGGCCATTGTGTGGGCCTCCTGTTTTTCCACAGCTGTTATGCATGTATTGTCCCCCGAAGAATATCCCAGGATACACTTTGTCAGCACGATAATTTCCATTACATGTGAAGCCTTATACTACCTTGGGCAGTCCATCCAGATGTATAAATTACCAGGAGCAAAAAAAGTCATCCACCATAGTAGATGCACCTGCTGTGGCCTGACTTTTGTCTGTGTAGTTTTCTATTTTGGATATGAAACATTAAAGGAATTATTCCATAATGATGAAGACTGGGACGAGATCCGTGAAATCCCCATCATAATCATCGAGTGGGTGATGCTTCTACTGATCCTGATAAACATCGTGACCTATTATTCCACCATGCAGAGGTTATTGTTGACCGTCTCCAGAAACAGCTGCACACTCTCTCTTAGAGTAAAAATTGATGACTTCGGGGTGTAGACCACCACGGGGGCCATCAAGTGGACTTCTGGGAGAGATACTGCACAGGACACGGAAAACATCTAAAGAAGAATAACTGGGGGACTACATATGGTGCCAGTAATCATGACACAATAATATGAGCTGGTGATATTACCTATACAAAAAAAAAAAAAAAAAAAATTATAAAAAAATATTGGTGTGTGAAGTGTAATACCTAGTTAGAAAAACAGAATCAAATTCATCATTATAACCCCCCTCTGCATTACCCTGTTTATTATTTTTCAAGCAAGCACTTTGTTCTAATTCGTCCACTCTCTGGCGTGCTCCTTGTATAAGGGGTTTGGGATACCCTTTTTGTTTAAAACGATCCTCCAGGTTCTCTAGTTGTTGTAGGTATTTTTGTGTGGAAGAACAATTCCTTCGGATTCTTTTCATTTGACCGAATGGAATGTTCTTCTTCCATTATTTAAGATGGCAACTGTTAAAGTCGAGGTATCTGTTTGCATTCACCTCCTTAAAATAGTTGGCAGTATGCGAACAGCCATCCTGAATATAGATATTTAAATCCAGGAACTCACATTTTTTGGGGGACTGATGCAGCGCTGCCTTTGGCAATTTCTGGCTCTGCTATAGCGCTTTTTTTGAGGGGGCGTGTCGGCTGCCCCTTCATCTGGCGGTCAACCTGCGCCGCCGGGACGCAGCGCCGCCGGGACCGCCTGGAGGACGTCGCTCGCAACGGGACCACTCGGGACACCGCATGGTCGGGTAAGTGATGCCGGGGGATGGGTAAGGGACACTTAGCAGAGCGGTGTGTGTCCCGATCCCCGTGATCGGGACTTACACACCGCGCTGCTAAATATTCTGATAGCGAAACGCTGCTATTAGCTAGTCAGAGTTGACCAGCTGATAGCAGCGATCGCTGGGGGGGGGGGGTGGGGGATGAAACCCCCCGTGGTCGCATGGTAAGATGGCTGGCTATCAGTGATAGCCACCATCTTACCGGGCGCTGCGGGATGCCGCGAGTAGCGGCAAAAATGTTCATGACGTACCTGTATGTCATGGGTCGGGAACACCTTGCCACCCATGACGTACAGGTATGTCATAGGTCGGGAAGGGGTTAATGGTATAGAGAACTGTGTCTAGTGCATTAACTCTGATTTTTTGCCCATTGAAACCAGTAGGCCCATTGTGGTCTATGGGGAAAGCTGCTGAGTTGCCCATAGCAACCAATCAGATCGCTTCTTTCATTTTTGAAAAAGTCTCTGAAAAATGAAGGAAGTAATCTGATTGGTTGCTATGGGCAACTCAGAAACTTTTCCAGGAAAATATGCTGAGTTGCCCATAGCAACCAATCAGATCGCTTCTTTCATTTTGCAAAGGCATTGTGAAAAATGAAAGAAGCAATCTGGTTGCTATGGGCAACTGCACAACTCTTCCTCTACACTGGTCTTAATGAATCTCCCCCATAGAGGGAGATTTATCAAAACCTGCCCAGAGGAAAAGTTTCTGAGTTGCCCATAGCAACCAATCAGATCGCTTCTTTCATTTTTGAAAAAGCCTCTGAAAAATGAAGGATATTTTTGAGATTTTGGAAGCTGGGATACTCACTACACCCATGCATATCTAGATAATTAAGTATGGGGGGAACTTAAATTTATTTTTTAAATCACATGGAGTTTTGACTTTACTTCATTATGGTCGAATAAAGCACTTAAAGAGTTCCTTAAAATTAAAGATTCACTCTTTTGGATGAAAAGGGGCTTATTTATGTAAATCAATTATACGCTTTAGGTCAAATAAAGTCGTTTGAAGAGATAGCCCATAAGTGTGTGGGGGGAAGACAATCACAAACATTGTTTTTTACAAATAAGTAACACAGATCATAAAGCAATAAAAGGAGAGATTGGAGATTTCAGGGATTCTATATATAAGAAAAGTTTAATTAGACTATTTCCTTATGCAAAGTTGCTGTCTGGGCATGCTGGGAGTTGTGGTTCTGCAGCGGTTGGGGGTTCACAGCTTGAAGACCACTGCTATAGAGGGTGCAAATGTATCTGAGCCCTGGAACTCAAATAATGTGAAATATGAGATGATCAAAATGGAGCCCCTGCACTAATTACTTGGGTTCTGAGGTCTGTAAGGTCCATAGTAAAAACATCAGGTTCTGTCTATAGCAGATACTAAATCATGGCAGCTCAAAGAAACAAGCAGTCATTCTGACATGTCACATGTGATGTCATAGACAGCTGGAGGCCTGACATCCCACTGACAGCCGCCCGAGCCTTCAGTCTGTTCCAGTGCGATTAGTGAGAATAGTGAGATTAGCGTCTTCTTTTTCTACTTGTCTGAAATGGAGCTAAAAGGACTGGGGTTCGTCCCCCTCCTGTTGGCGTTTTGGTGTGCGGCCTGGCTTGCCACCAGCTACATCATGACGGTCGTCCTCGGCCATGCAGCCTCGCCACTGATGAGCATCAGGTAAGATAAACAAGCAAATGATTCTTATTTCATGGGTTGGGAGTGAGGAAATATCCATAATAACATTGGTTTCTTTTCCTTCACAGTGACGTGGGAAATGTCTTTCCCGAAAGCATATTATTCAGAATTGGATTTATAGGGACGTCCATTGGCACTTTGGTACTAACCTTTCTTATTTATAAGTATATGGTTATGCATACTGAAGAGTTCAGGGGTCATCAGGTCCTGATCCAGAGGATCCTGCTGGCCATTGTGTGGGCCTCCTGTTTTTCCACAGCTGTTATGCATGTATTGTCCCCCGAAGAATATCCCAGGATACACTTTGTCAGCACGATAATTTCCATTACATGTGAAGCCTTATACTACCTTGGGCAGTCCATCCAGATGTATAAATTACCAGGAGCAAAAAAAGTCATCCACCATAGTAGATGCACCTGCTGTGGCCTGACTTTTGTCTGTGTAGTTTTCTATTTTGGATATGAAACATTAAAGGAATTATTCCATAATGATGAAGACTGGGACGAGATCCGTGAAATCCCCATCATAATCATCGAGTGGGTGATGCTTCTACTGATCCTGATAAACATCGTGACCTATTATTCCACCATGCAGAGGTTATTGTTGACCGTCTCCAGAAACAGCTGCACACTCTCTCTTAGAGTAAAAATTGATGACTTCGGGGTGTAGACCACCACGGGGGCCATCAAGTGGACTTCTGGGAGAGATACTGCACAGGACACGGAAAACATCTAAAGAAGAATAACTGGGGGACTACATATGGTGCCAGTAATCATGACACAATAATATGAGCTGGTGATATTACCTATACAAAAAAAAAATAAAAAAAAATTATAAAAAAATATTGGTGTGTGAAGTGTAATACCTAGTTAGAAAAACAGAATCAAATTCATCATTATAACCCCCCTCTGCATTACCCTGTTTATTATTTTTCAAGCAAGCACTTTGTTCTAATTCGTCCACTCTCTGGCGTGCTCCTTGTATAAGGGGTTTGGGATACCCTTTTTGTTTAAAACCATCCTCCAGGTTCTCTAGTTGTTGTAGGTATTTTTGTGTGGAAGAACAATTCCTTCGGATTCTTTTCATTTGACCGAATGGAATGTTCTTCTTCCATTATTTAAGATGGCAACTGTTAAAGTCGAGGTATCTGTTTGCATTCACCTCCTTAAAATAGTTGGCAGTATGCGAACAGCCATCCTGAATATAGATATTTAAATCCAGGAACTCACATTTTTTGGGGGACTGATGCAGCGCTGCCTTTGGCAATTTCTGGCTCTGCTATAGCGCTTTTTTTGAGGGGGCGTGTCGGCTGCCCCTTCATCTGGCGGTCAACCTGCGCCGCCGGGACGCAGCGCCGCCGGGACCGCCTGGAGGACGTCGCTCGCAACGGGACCACTCGGGACACCGCATGGTCGGGTAAGTGATGCCGGGGGATGGGTAAGGGACACTTAGCAGAGCGGTGTGTGTCCCGATCCCCGTGATCGGGACTTACACACCGCGCTGCTAAATATTCTGATAGCGAAACGCTGCTATTAGCTAGTCAGAGTTGACCAGCTGATAGCAGCGATCGCTGGGGGGGGGGGGTGGGGGATGAAACCCCCCGTGGTCGCATGGTAAGATGGCTGGCTATCAGTGATAGCCACCATCTTACCGGGCGCTGCGGGATGCCGCGAGTAGCGGCAAAAATGTTCATGACGTACCTGTATGTCATGGGTCGGGAACACCTTGCCACCCATGACGTACAGGTATGTCATAGGTCGGGAAGGGGTTAATGGTATAGAGAACTGTGTCTAGTGCATTAACTCTGATTTTTTGCCCATTGAAACCAGTAGGCCCATTGTGGTCTATGGGGAAAGCTGCTGAGTTGCCCATAGCAACCAATCAGATCGCTTCTTTCATTTTTGAAAAAGTCTCTGAAAAATGAAGGAAGTAATCTGATTGGTTGCTATGGGCAACTCAGAAACTTTTCCAGGAAAATATGCTGAGTTGCCCATAGCAACCAATCAGATCGCTTCTTTCATTTTGCAAAGGCATTGTGAAAAATGAAAGAAGCAATCTGGTTGCTATGGGCAACTGCACAACTCTTCCTCTACACTGGTCTTAATGAATCTCCCCCATAGAGGGAGATTTATCAAAACCTGCCCAGAGGAAAAGTTTCTGAGTTGCCCATAGCAACCAATCAGATCGCTTCTTTCATTTTTGAAAAAGCCTCTGAAAAATGAAGGATATTTTTGAGATTTTGGAAGCTGGGATACTCACTACACCCATGCATATCTAGATAATTAAGTATGGGGGGAACTTAAATTTATTTTTTAAATCACATGGAGTTTTGACTTTACTTCATTATGGTCGAATAAAGCACTTAAAGAGTTCCTTAAAATTAAAGATTCACTCTTTTGGATGAAAAGGGGCTTATTTATGTAAATCAATTATACGCTTTAGGTCAAATAAAGTCGTTTGAAGAGATAGCCCATAAGTGTGTGGGGGGAAGACAATCACAAACATTGTTTTTTACAAATAAGTAACACAGATCATAAAGCAATAAAAGGAGAGATTGGAGATTTCAGGGATTCTATATATAAGAAAAGTTTAATTAGACTATTTCCTTATGCAAAGTTGCTGTCTGGGCATGCTGGGAGTTGTGGTTCTGCAGCGGTTGGGGGTTCACAGCTTGAAGACCACTGCTATAGAGGGTGCAAATGTATCTGAGCCCTGGAACTCAAATAATGTGAAATATGAGATGATCAAAATGGAGCCCCTGCACTAATTACTTGGGTTCTGAGGTCTGTAAGGTCCATAGTAAAAACATCAGGTTCTGTCTATAGCAGATACTAAATCATGGCAGCTCAAAGAAACAAGCAGTCATTCTGACATGTCACATGTGATGTCATAGACAGCTGGAGGCCTGACATCCCACTGACAGCCGCCCGAGCCTTCAGTCTGTTCCAGTGCGATTAGTGAGAATAGTGAGATTAGCGTCTTCTTTTTCTACTTGTCTGAAATGGAGCTAAAAGGACTGGGGTTCGTCCCCCTCCTGTTGGCGTTTTGGTGTGCGGCCTGGCTTGCCACCAGCTACATCATGACGGTCGTCCTCGGCCATGCAGCCTCGCCACTGATGAGCATCAGGTAAGATAAACAAGCAAATGATTCTTATTTCATGGGTTGGGAGTGAGGAAATATCCATAATAACATTGGTTTCTTTTCCTTCACAGTGACGTGGGAAATGTCTTTCCCGAAAGCATATTATTCAGAATTGGATTTATAGGGACGTCCATTGGCACTTTGGTACTAACCTTTCTTATTTATAAGTATATGGTTATGCATACTGAAGAGTTCAGGGGTCATCAGGTCCTGATCCAGAGGATCCTGCTGGCCATTGTGTGGGCCTCCTGTTTTTCCACAGCTGTTATGCATGTATTGTCCCCCGAAGAATATCCCAGGATACACTTTGTCAGCACGATAATTTCCATTACATGTGAAGCCTTATACTACCTTGGGCAGTCCATCCAGATGTATAAATTACCAGGAGCAAAAAAAGTCATCCACCATAGTAGATGCACCTGCTGTGGCCTGACTTTTGTCTGTGTAGTTTTCTATTTTGGATATGAAACATTAAAGGAATTATTCCATAATGATGAAGACTGGGACGAGATCCGTGAAATCCCCATCATAATCATCGAGTGGGTGATGCTTCTACTGATCCTGATAAACATCGTGACCTATTATTCCACCATGCAGAGGTTATTGTTGACCGTCTCCAGAAACAGCTGCACACTCTCTCTTAGAGTAAAAATTGATGACTTCGGGGTGTAGACCACCACGGGGGCCATCAAGTGGACTTCTGGGAGAGATACTGCACAGGACACGGAAAACATCTAAAGAAGAATAACTGGGGGACTACATATGGTGCCAGTAATCATGACACAATAATATGAGCTGGTGATATTACCTATACAAAAAAAAAAAAAAAAAAAATTATAAAAAAATATTGGTGTGTGAAGTGTAATACCTAGTTAGAAAAACAGAATCAAATTCATCATTATAACCCCCCTCTGCATTACCCTGTTTATTATTTTTCAAGCAAGCACTTTGTTCTAATTCGTCCACTCTCTGGCGTGCTCCTTGTATAAGGGGTTTGGGATACCCTTTTTGTTTAAAACGATCCTCCAGGTTCTCTAGTTGTTGTAGGTATTTTTGTGTGGAAGAACAATTCCTTCGGATTCTTTTCATTTGACCGAATGGAATGTTCTTCTTCCATTATTTAAGATGGCAACTGTTAAAGTCGAGGTATCTGTTTGCATTCACCTCCTTAAAATAGTTGGCAGTATGCGAACAGCCATCCTGAATATAGATATTTAAATCCAGGAACTCACATTTTTTGGGGGACTGATGCAGCGCTGCCTTTGGCAATTTCTGGCTCTGCTATAGCGCTTTTTTTGAGGGGGCGTGTCGGCTGCCCCTTCATCTGGCGGTCAACCTGCGCCGCCGGGACGCAGCGCCGCCGGGACCGCCTGGAGGACGTCGCTCGCAACGGGACCACTCGGGACACCGCATGGTCGGGTAAGTGATGCCGGGGGATGGGTAAGGGACACTTAGCAGAGCGGTGTGTGTCCCGATCCCCGTGATCGGGACTTACACACCGCGCTGCTAAATATTCTGATAGCGAAACGCTGCTATTAGCTAGTCAGAGTTGACCAGCTGATAGCAGCGATCGCTGGGGGGGGGGGGTGGGGGATGAAACCCCCCGTGGTCGCATGGTAAGATGGCTGGCTATCAGTGATAGCCACCATCTTACCGGGCGCTGCGGGATGCCGCGAGTAGCGGCAAAAATGTTCATGACGTACCTGTATGTCATGGGTCGGGAACACCTTGCCACCCATGACGTACAGGTATGTCATAGGTCGGGAAGGGGTTAATGGTATAGAGAACTGTGTCTAGTGCATTAACTCTGATTTTTTGCCCATTGAAACCAGTAGGCCCATTGTGGTCTATGGGGAAAGCTGCTGAGTTGCCCATAGCAACCAATCAGATCGCTTCTTTCATTTTTGAAAAAGTCTCTGAAAAATGAAGGAAGTAATCTGATTGGTTGCTATGGGCAACTCAGAAACTTTTCCAGGAAAATATGCTGAGTTGCCCATAGCAACCAATCAGATCGCTTCTTTCATTTTGCAAAGGCATTGTGAAAAATGAAAGAAGCAATCTGGTTGCTATGGGCAACTGCACAACTCTTCCTCTACACTGGTCTTAATGAATCTCCCCCATAGAGGGAGATTTATCAAAACCTGCCCAGAGGAAAAGTTTCTGAGTTGCCCATAGCAACCAATCAGATCGCTTCTTTCATTTTTGAAAAAGCCTCTGAAAAATGAAGGATATTTTTGAGATTTTGGAAGCTGGGATACTCACTACACCCATGCATATCTAGATAATTAAGTATGGGGGGAACTTAAATTTATTTTTTAAATCACATGGAGTTTTGACTTTACTTCATTATGGTCGAATAAAGCACTTAAAGAGTTCCTTAAAATTAAAGATTCACTCTTTTGGATGAAAAGGGGCTTATTTATGTAAATCAATTATACGCTTTAGGTCAAATAAAGTCGTTTGAAGAGATAGCCCATAAGTGTGTGGGGGGAAGACAATCACAAACATTGTTTTTTACAAATAAGTAACACAGATCATAAAGCAATAAAAGGAGAGATTGGAGATTTCAGGGATTCTATATATAAGAAAAGTTTAATTAGACTATTTCCTTATGCAAAGTTGCTGTCTGGGCATGCTGGGAGTTGTGGTTCTGCAGCGGTTGGGGGTTCACAGCTTGAAGACCACTGCTATAGAGGGTGCAAATGTATCTGAGCCCTGGAACTCAAATAATGTGAAATATGAGATGATCAAAATGGAGCCCCTGCACTAATTACTTGGGTTCTGAGGTCTGTAAGGTCCATAGTAAAAACATCAGGTTCTGTCTATAGCAGATACTAAATCATGGCAGCTCAAAGAAACAAGCAGTCATTCTGACATGTCACATGTGATGTCATAGACAGCTGGAGGCCTGACATCCCACTGACAGCCGCCCGAGCCTTCAGTCTGTTCCAGTGCGATTAGTGAGAATAGTGAGATTAGCGTCTTCTTTTTCTACTTGTCTGAAATGGAGCTAAAAGGACTGGGGTTCGTCCCCCTCCTGTTGGCGTTTTGGTGTGCGGCCTGGCTTGCCACCAGCTACATCATGACGGTCGTCCTCGGCCATGCAGCCTCGCCACTGATGAGCATCAGGTAAGATAAACAAGCAAATGATTCTTATTTCATGGGTTGGGAGTGAGGAAATATCCATAATAACATTGGTTTCTTTTCCTTCACAGTGACGTGGGAAATGTCTTTCCCGAAAGCATATTATTCAGAATTGGATTTATAGGGACGTCCATTGGCACTTTGGTACTAACCTTTCTTATTTATAAGTATATGGTTATGCATACTGAAGAGTTCAGGGGTCATCAGGTCCTGATCCAGAGGATCCTGCTGGCCATTGTGTGGGCCTCCTGTTTTTCCACAGCTGTTATGCATGTATTGTCCCCCGAAGAATATCCCAGGATACACTTTGTCAGCACGATAATTTCCATTACATGTGAAGCCTTATACTACCTTGGGCAGTCCATCCAGATGTATAAATTACCAGGAGCAAAAAAAGTCATCCACCATAGTAGATGCACCTGCTGTGGCCTGACTTTTGTCTGTGTAGTTTTCTATTTTGGATATGAAACATTAAAGGAATTATTCCATAATGATGAAGACTGGGACGAGATCCGTGAAATCCCCATCATAATCATCGAGTGGGTGATGCTTCTACTGATCCTGATAAACATCGTGACCTATTATTCCACCATGCAGAGGTTATTGTTGACCGTCTCCAGAAACAGCTGCACACTCTCTCTTAGAGTAAAAATTGATGACTTCGGGGTGTAGACCACCACGGGGGCCATCAAGTGGACTTCTGGGAGAGATACTGCACAGGACACGGAAAACATCTAAAGAAGAATAACTGGGGGACTACATATGGTGCCAGTAATCATGACACAATAATATGAGCTGGTGATATTACCTATACAAAAAAAAAATAAAAAAAAATTATAAAAAAATATTGGTGTGTGAAGTGTAATACCTAGTTAGAAAAACAGAATCAAATTCATCATTATAACCCCCCTCTGCATTACCCTGTTTATTATTTTTCAAGCAAGCACTTTGTTCTAATTCGTCCACTCTCTGGCGTGCTCCTTGTATAAGGGGTTTGGGATACCCTTTTTGTTTAAAACCATCCTCCAGGTTCTCTAGTTGTTGTAGGTATTTTTGTGTGGAAGAACAATTCCTTCGGATTCTTTTCATTTGACCGAATGGAATGTTCTTCTTCCATTATTTAAGATGGCAACTGTTAAAGTCGAGGTATCTGTTTGCATTCACCTCCTTAAAATAGTTGGCAGTATGCGAACAGCCATCCTGAATATAGATATTTAAATCCAGGAACTCACAT